>NW_024802938.1:4310366-4369333 GCF_019175285.1 Sceloporus undulatus | reverse complement strand
AATGAATGACCAAATGAAGAGTCTAGAAATCCTTTCTAGCTGATGGGTACACTCAATTAACATACTATTGTCGTCATTTTAACTTAGGCCTGGTACAGACCTCCCAAAAAGGGAGGCCTGTCAGTGCCTCCCCTTCCTGCAGGGAAGCCGCAGCCGCCAGTTCTTTTTGTGCTGCGCCAGTTACGTAACTGGCGTGGCACAACATGCAGATGATATGCATGGGGCGCCACCATTGTTACGGCACCGCACCGTACTAGGGTTAGGGACTGTGCGGTTGCAGCACGGTCCCTTAACCCTAGCACGCCACCAGCTTAGCACATTTGGCCTGTCTGGACCGGGGCTTAAAGAAGTAACATCTATGGGTCAGTGGTAGTATCTTTTCAGGCACAGATACAGGAAGACAGTAAATGACTTTTCACTGTGTGTGTGTATACATGTCCCCAAAGACACTATACAACTGTGCAATTAATTAGAAAATGTAGTGTGCTACTGAATAGCATCTGTCACACAGCCATGCATGCCAGCAATACTTTAGATGCAGAACTTAACATGGGGTGGAGTTTGCACTGAAAAGTGCTTACCAGTTTTGGCAGCTTGGGCACCACTATCAATCTGTTCCTTGTTTACCTGGAACAAATGATTCAACTTTTCAGCGGCAATATTATGTTAGAATCACACCCTCGTGCATTCTCATGGATATGAATCTGTAATGCTCATTGTCTCTGCAAATGAAAGTATATACAAAAAATTAGGGCAGATGAAATCTATGTCAACAGGTGTGGCAAAAATAACAGCATTGTTGTAAGAGAACGTTTCCCAATATTACCTGCAGAGGTACAAAATGCTAATATCCTGTATCTTTTCATCAAGATGCTTTACTTAATCTGGATTATAATAGAGTAGTGCACCATGCTGAAATCCTAATACACTACAAAAGAGGGCAAAAATATCAGCAAACAAGTTTGACTTTTTTTTTTATTTCCATACATTTTAGGGAACAATCCAGCCAAGGTTAAGCACATGCAAGTCCCACCAATTTCAATGGAAGTTTAAAGCACATGCTTAATTCTCCCCCACTGAAATCAACAGAATTTCTATTTATCTTGTCCATTGCCCATTTTTGTACTTTCTTCTGGAAAGCACAAAAGAAACAAGACTAAGCAAAGAGGTCTGCTAATGGTCCCAGACCAGTTAAGATCCAATAGATCTGACGTGCTGCCCAGCACAGTGCAATCCTATACATGTTTACTCAGAAGTAAGTCTCACTGTGTCCAATGAGGCCAATACCCTAGTAAGTGTGTTTAGGATTATGGCCCAGAGCAGTATTCACCATTTCAATTTATTTTTTGGAGATAAGGCCAACAAGCTAGCTTGTGACTATCCTCAGTGTCAAATAAATGTTTATAGTCCTTCCAATTATGTTTGGTGACTGAAAAATCAGAGTTTGGTATAAAACCATTAAGTCAAAGATACAGTAAAAATCTTTCTTCTCCTGTTGTTTATTACAGACAATACAAGATGGGGAAAGGTAAAACAGAATTCAGTGTCTCAACTGAACAGTTTTTATTTTAATGATATAAAATATACTACCAAAAAGGCCTTTCTCTCATAAATGTATGACGACTGGCTCCAATATTGACAGCAAAAAGCTAAAGACCTCCTCAGTTCTAATTTTCCCTCAAGCTCACTCCATGCTGGAGCAAATCATGACTTCTCTCTGTACACTGAAGAATTCTTATTGAACTTTTGTCTCAGTAGTGCAATAAAACTTATACAGTTCATGGTAAAAGAGAGCTTGAGGTATGCTTGACAATTAGTGTTAGAGAGAAGCCACAATGGCTCAGCAGAAGGATTGACGGGCCAATCAGTCATGGAAACTAGACAAAGAATGCAACCCTATGCATGTCTACTAAAAAGCAAGCCCCGCTGAGTTCAGGGGAACTTATTTCCAGGTAACTGTATATTGGATTGCAACCTTAGAGAAGCTGATATGGAAGGAATGCAACCTTCTCAGCTAATACTGCTCTTGCAGTAACATGACTGCAAGAACAATAAACAAGTGTATATGTACAGTGCCTGTTTAAACAGATCATGAGTCTGCAAGTATTACAGTACTAAAAAGCAAGACCTTCTTGTAAGTAAACAGTTCACAGCAATACATCTACAGTGCAGTTGCTCATGGCATTTAAGCACTTGGGCTCCAATTTAGCTAATCACAATTAAGTCCCATTGAACTGAATGGAACTAATTATTTATGGCTAATTTGAGTACTCCGGCTGGTGAGGACCTCCACCTGCAAGACACTTTATGCAGATTCATTTCTTCTCTTTATATTCAACAGGTCTCATACTAAATAGGCCATTAGCAAAACAAAAACTGAGTTCTGTTCTTCATCTCCCCTCCAGTGCCAATATAACACCTAACCATTTTATAAGCATTAGCACCATGGGTTCCATGCAATTGGAGACAACAGATAGTATCATTTCCTCTTCGAAATCGAGATTGTTTTAGAACATGGTTTGTCTTTTGTTTCAATACATTTTATCGTTAAACAAAAAGGACATTTTGTTAATGAGAAAATACATGTTATTAATGGGAGCAAACATTTCTCTAATTAGCATAAATCAAAATTTATGTGAGAGGCAAATTACATATTTCAGAAATAGGTCTATAATAATAGATGTTATTTTCAGCAAATGAAGAGGTAGGTGTATTTCAACACTATAAGAGGTGGTAACAAACATGATGGAAAAACTCAGACAAATTAATGTGTCAATATAACCTAGGCTAAGATAATGCAAACAAAACTATGATAAAAAAAATTAAAAGAGGGCAAGAAATATTCCATGTTTTAATTAGAGGATTATTTTCCCTTACAATTTCTGACAGAATCAGAAGGATTTATAAGATCCCGCCCACCCCTAAAGAAATGTCTGTTCCAACAAATCAATTGTATCCTGGGTTGACTGTAATATTAAATATTGGACTGACAGTGCATACTATGCCAGCAATTATTTCTTACATTAGCAACACCTGCAGTCTAAAAGTTTACATAGAGATCATGAAAGTCTTAATAATTACATAATTACAAGAGAAAATTTTAAAGTTGAAAGATTCTTGTGAAAACAATCTTCATAAATAATGTTTTCTATCTCTTCAATAGCCTAAAAGTCAATTGGTATAGATAGGATAACACTTCTTTCTCTTTTACAACCCAATTGGAGACTCCTCGCTGCCAACAGTGGTTAAGGCCTGGATCAAGTTACTCTCCTTTTGCTTTCTTCTGCTTCTTTCCATTTTCCACAACTAGACTGTTTTCTGGTTTGCTTGTACCATTTGCCACAACACCATTAGAAATCTTGCCATTCTTTACTGGCTCCTTGGGCATCTTGTATGTCCGATAGTAGAAGTTACCAAAAAGGACAATGAAAGTGATAGCATAGAAAATGACACCCCAGTGCATCCATTTAGGGAAGGGACAATCAATATAAATAGACATGGCCGTGTGACCAAGAGTTATGTGGAATTGCATCTGAAAGACAGAAAACAGAATGTCAAAGATTCTCATTAATATTCATCTATTACGTCTAAAAATGGAAATATTTAGTAATGATTTATTATATAGTTGAATGGTGTTATTGAACATAACATCAATGATAAAAAATTTAAAAAAGAAAGTTGGTTTCTATTAAGTTTGATTTCATACTCAGAGTTTGGAAATAACATGTCAGCTGTAAACATTTTGCATTATTTTTTGGATAACAAGGGCACAGTAATCTTCCTTTTGAAAATAATGTAGTAAATGGATTTTTTTTTTAAAAAAATGCATGTAAAAAGTAACAAGTTCTAACCTTGGATCCCATCATGGGAGAAAAGTGGGGTATAAATGCAATATAAATAAATAATCAGTTATTCTTTTTTTACATAGCAAAAACATTTTCATGATCATTTTTTTAGGCAATTTTCTTTGTAGATTTTTTTAAAAGGGGGAATTAAAACAGAACTGAAAATTAATTAGTGATATCTTAAGTAAAGGCGAAAACTGAATAATGAGAAAAACAGAGTAATGAATAACAGTAATGATTCCTTCAACAAAATAAATTTACAAGCGTTGTTTATCCTGAAAAAACATCCAAATACAAATGCTGTATTTAAAAGAGAATAGCGCAAGTTGAAGCTGAAACTGCATTTGTTTAAATAAAATTTACAGACACAATGCAGTAAAATCAAACCCTCAGCATGTACTGAAATCTATGATCTACACTTCAGCATAGGTCAGCATGTGAATATTAATGCTATGCTGAGGGGATGTTGGATTGAGACCTTGGCATGTTATCAAACAGGCCCAAATGAAGATTTCAGGAAACTTTTGATCAGTCATCTCATTCAGGAACCTTAGCACAAATGTTTTGGATCTTTTTTCCTTTTTGCTCCAGAACACACATTTATGAACCAATTTTGACCAAACCTCATATTTAGACTTTGGTTGATATCCTGAACAAAGACATAGCCATGTTATGTGGATCACTGTGCAATGAGCTATAGTAGGAGTATGATAAAGAAGACTGAGGCGCTGAGGTCACCTGGATCAGTCCCTGTGTCAGTGCAGGGATAGGTAGGTGTTTGCATAACAGTCCCTATGCTAACCTGTCGACTCACTATCAGTGCACACCTCTTATCTCGTTGCACCATCATTGGTACAGAGAAGCCCTCCATTGCTGTGTCTGATATGGAAATGGAACACTTAGCTGTAACCACATGGCCAGGTGCCTCGTTTGCACAGCAGATGCAGCTATGGTGTGTTTGTGTCTTAGTACCAGCAATGGTGCGGCAAGGTAAGGAATCCAGGGACCTGTGCAAACAGGTGGGGGGTTGCCAAGAGTTTCCAGGAAACTGCAGCAAATCAGGGGTCAAATTGACACAGGGTAAAGGCTGTGTCCGGTCTACTAGGATTGGGCCCAATGGTGGCCCTGGATATTTGGCCTAGGTCATCTGAACTGGACAACATGAGGCCAGGGGGAACATGGGCTTTTGCCCCATGCTGACAATCTCTTTGGCTTCATCTCTACTGCAGAAATAACATAGTTTGACTCCACTTTAATTGCCATGGTTCAATTATTTGAAATGCCGGGATTTGTAGTTTTGTGAAATATTTAGCATTCTCTGTCAGATAGTTCTGGTGCCACAACAAACTATAAATCCCATTATTCCACAGCTTTGAGCCATGACAATTAAAGTGGTGTTAAACTGCTTTATTTATGCAATGCAAATGCAGCCTTAGGGGCTATCCAGATTGGCCTAAAAGGTCAGCCTGGAGGCAGAGTCAGGGTGTAGCGTCTTAATGATGCACATCCAACTCCTCCTCCCCGTGCGCTGCTCTAGACAGTGTGCAGCATCATGACACTCCTCCGGTGCTGCGTCCAAATGATGCAATGCTGAAGGGGTGCCATACAGCTGTGCCACCACAGCTATGCCCCCTTTGGAGAGCACAAAAAGGAGCTGCTTTTTGCGGCTCCTTTTTGCACCCTCCAGAGGCCAGATCGGGGCTGTGGTGTGAGGTTGCCGTGGCCAAGATCCAGCTGAAGAAGGGGTGGCTGCATGCCCGCCCCTTAGGGGCTGTTTGTATGGCCCCTGAGTCTACAAAAGCTTCTGCTACCAACTTCTTTCTCTCAGTTACGGTAGTTTCAAAGGTGCTGTAGATCCCTTTGCACCCTGAATGTTTCTCAGTGAATTTGAGACTGAAAGAAAAATTTCCTCACTCAAAAAATTGTAATGTTGGGAGCCATAGTGAATAGAATTTGTGTGAAATAATTTTTAAGTGGCCTAACAGTCAAACCTGTTTTTGTCATTCTTATTCAAAGCACAAATGAAGCCATCAACATGAATTGGAACAACATATAATATAATTTATAATACAATAAGTTTGAAAAATGCATATAATATCAAATATATCATAATGTGAAAAACAAACATTACTTACCAGCTGCATTATAGTCAAATATCGTTTCCACCAAAGGTATTTATGGAATTTTGGGCCACAGGCAGCTAGTCCATAGTACATATACATAACAACATGAATAAAAGAATTAATTTGGGCTCCAAAAAACGCTGTTGCAAGAAAGAAAAAAGTAATTGTAAGTTATAAGAATGGAACCATCATCTTCATGTCCTCTTTATTACACCTTAAAATAAAATTTAAAAAATGGTTATGAAGTGGATTACATTTGTGCAGTCTAGTATTTACAGAGGAAAAATATTTTAGTTCTAAATAAAATTAGGAGAAACATTAGCAAGTACAATATACAATGAAACTTTCATGTTGATTTTTTGGAGAGACCATTGTGTTACATGAAACAAATTGATGAAATTATAAAACAAAATGAGGAAACATATGGGGGGAGGAGGATCACCCCTCTATTATTCTCCAAGGTGAATGATCTCATGGGGAGTCATTGGGTTTCCTGGATGGAGCATGAGGATGAGTCTATTGGCTTTACTTTTCCTCACATGGACCAAAAAGACTGGGGAAAAAATTATAGATTGAGTGTCCCTTATCCAAAATGCTTGGGAGCAAAAGTGTTTTGGATTTTGGAGTTTTCAGTTTTTGGAACATTTGCATTTACATAATGAGATATTCTGGAGATGGGACCCAAATCTAAACATGACATTCATTATGTTTTGTACCCATTTTATACACATAGCCTAAAGGGAATTTTATATATAATATTTTAAATAACTTCATGCACGAAACAACTTTTGTGTATACAGAACCATCAGAAAGCAAAACTGTCACTATCTCAGCCACCCATGTGAATAATCTTGGGTTTTGGAATATTTCAGAATTCTAGATGAGGTAGATTCAACCTGTATATGTTCTATCCTTATGTGTATATCTATATGTACACACACACACACACACACACACACACACTGTATCCTTATCAACCATTTCTGGTTATAGAATGAAATGATTTCACACTTCAAGCTAGATTTCAAACCTTCTTTTCACCAAAAAAGAAAGAAAATCTATGTGGGAATCTTATGCAAATTCACTATGAACCAAGTGCCACTGAAACCAAGAGGGCTTAATTCTGAGTTAAACAGGCAGGCTGGGGCTGGGGCAAATCCTTTAATCACCATGGAAATGTTGCTGATTAAGCAATGCACAATCAGAAATTCTATCATTTTTCATGGTAGCAGAATCCTAGCTTAAACAGACCTATGTGTTGCTTCATATGTAAGTAGTCTTAAAATACTAAAAGGAGATTTTGCATGCAAAATCTGCACCACAGCCTTATATGTATGCCCAAGAGAAGAATGTTTCATAATCTCTAGGGTTCCTGTCATATACTTCTTTCCTCCCCCACATTTCCCAGACAAGGAAGGCTATATCTTACTTTTGCTCAAGTGTTAATGAACAGTACTAGCCTCAGAAATAAGCAGAGGAATAGGACTGCACTGAGTATTCATTTATGCATTTATTTATTTATTTAAATCCTGCCCTTTATCTGAAGATCTCAGGGCAGCTTACAATAAAATGAATTTAGAACAACAATTGCAAAAGCTTAAAAGCTTAAAATATACTAAATAGTTTCCCCATTTAAAACAGACAGTTTAAAACCTTGAAACAATCTTGAAAGCCAGAGTGGTGTAGTGGTTTGAGTGTTAAACTAGGATTCTGGAGACCAGGATCGGCCATGTAAACCCACTGGGTGATCTTGGTCAAATCACACTCTCTCAGCCTCAGAAGATGGCAATGACAAACACCCTCTGAAAGAACTGGGCAAGAAAAACCTATGATAAACTTGCCTTACGGTTGCCATAAGTTGTAAATAACTTGAAGGCACACAACAACAACAACAACAACAACAACAACAACAAAACAATCTTAAATAATACAATTACAAAACATGTGCAAAACATGTGCATGTGCATGTGTAGCTCTGCCCTGCCTGCCCTGGAGTCTTATACAGCTCTTCCCAAAGACACAATGCAAATGTACAATGCAAACATGAGAGGTGATTTTGCTTGTGCAACACTATGTGTCCCGAAGCCTGCCATATTGCAGGGGCCGAGTCCACATGGAAATCTCTGTATGTACAGATTCACACACAAATCCCCAACTCTATGTGTGTATGTTGGAGAGAGGGGTTGTTGGTGTGGTCCGACCCATGTTCTGAGATGAGCATTCATCATCAGGCTTGACTGGGGCTCTTATAATTTCAACATTGATTGGGGCTTTCATAATTTCAGCATTATAGAATTTACCTATCCTATTATGATAATATTAAAAATATGTACATGTGTACAAATATTTCCTCCCAGTATCCATTTTACTTTCTGTTCCTTATACAGACAAACATGGTTACTCACCTTGTCCTCCTGCCACCCATTTTATGCCAATCCACCACAAAGTAAACATGGTGTAATGGTGGTAGACATGTAGAAAACTGATTTGGTTAAATTTCTTTCTTAAGATGAAAAATACTGTGTCCAGGTACTCAATTCCTTTTGATACAAAATACCACCATAAAGCCCCAGCTATCTGTAAAACAGAAACAAGAATATGAGAACTCTTATATCAAGTCAGACCAAACAACACATAATCCAGCATCTTAACACTTTGTGGACTCTAGTTATTGACCCTCCCTTCTCTGGAATGGTTGCCTATCCCTCCATGCTTCAGTGATAGAGAATTAACATGGGCTGCATCACACACTGCAGAAATACAGTCAGCCCTCCTTATCCATGGATTTTTTATCCACAGATTCAAGCATTCATGGCTTGAAAATATTCCAAAAAGGTATAAATTCCAAATAGCAAACCTTGATTTTCCATTTTATATAAGGGGCACCATTTTACTATGCCATTGTATTTAATAGGACTTGACCATCCAGGATGTGGTGTCTTGGAACCAAACCCCAATTGATAACACTGTAATCCAGTTTGACATCTCTTGAACTGCCATGGTTCAATACTATGTAATTTTGGGATTTGTAGTTTTGTGAGACATTTAGCCTTCTTTCTCAGAGTACTCTGGTGCCACAACAAACTACAAGTCCCAGAATTCTATAGCATTGAGCCATGCAGGGACGTAGCCAGGATTTTGGGAAGGGGGAGGGAGGTCCAGACTAAGTGCCACCATTATAATGGGGCTTGGGCATGGCAGCATACACCATTCATTTTATCTAATGGAAGGGGGGGAGTCTGGACCCCACAGGCCCCCCCCCCTTGGCTACATCTCTGAGCCATGACAGTTAAGTCAGTGTCACCCCGGATTAATTCAGCAGTGTGGATGCAGCCATGGTCTCTCAAAGTTCAGTGCTTATTCATGGTGTTGTTTCAAAGAGATGAATAAAACATTTTCCCATTTTGGAGAGGTCTTGTAGGAAAAAGTCTGGCTTTGGAAAATGAACATGTTGCTTTTAACTTAAGTCTGTGAAACCATCCATTATGTGTCACCCCACAACTGAAAATTGAAGAGGGAACCATGCAGCCCTCCCAATGTTGTTGGACCGCAGCTCCCAGCAATCCTAACCAGCATAGCCAATGATGAGGAATGATGGAAGGACCACATGATTTAGAGAAGAGAGAGAAAAAGAAAGAGAGAAAGAAAGGGTAAGAGGGAGAGACTCCACCAAATCAATTAATCTCACAACATAAATGGAACACTAGCATCACATCAATATTCATTTAACACACATATATACATACACGTGTCTCAAAACACACTATAATAATAAGACAAATGTTCAAGCCTCTAAAACTCCACCCTTAGACTTCTTTCAGTTCCTTTACATTCTGCCTAGTATGTTATATTTTGGAAATAAACAAGTCTATATAAAGTGTGAAAGAACTTCATGTATATATTAAGGGCATTCCTATAACCAACAGAGCACAATATAAAGGTGAACTTCACAAAATACAGTGAAATACACTCTGTGTCTGGAAATGTTTAGCATTTTAAAACCTTTATTTATTACTTATTAAAATATTTATATTTGGCCCCTCAGGGTAGCGTACAAGTAAAATCAATGTAAACAAGTTAAAATAATTAAAAACAGTAAAATAATCTAAATAAACTGGAAAATATTAAATATGGTTAAGAAGTTAAAAAGAGGTTTAAAAGGTTAAAACCATTGTGCATTAGCATTTTGAGATAAATCAGTGAAGTCTTGAGGCTTTAACACGCAGCCATGCTTTTACCTGGGGCCTAAATTAAATCAAAATTGCCACCAATTGTGCCTCCAAGGAAAAGAAAGTCCACAACTGGGCTGCCACCACTGAGGGGTCCCTCTCCTATGTCCTCACAGTGTGCTCACCTCACTGGTGGTGCACAGAAATAACCCTTGAAACAGAAACCTGAATGATTAAGCATAACTTCTGAAAAGTAACAGCAATAGCATTTACATTTCTATTCTGCTTATCAGTGAACTCAGCACTCTCCCAGCAGTTTACAATCTGTAAACCAATTTCTCCCAACAAGCTGGGAACTCATTTTACTGACCCACAAAAGGATGGAAGGCTGAGTCAACCTTGGAACCCTGGGATCAAAGGCCCATTACAAACAGGCATAAAGTATGGACTGGGTCCGTATTAGGATTGGAAAGGGGTGTCACTTCTGGAGGCCCCTAACCCTAATACAGACCGAGTCCATACAAAATGGCGGCGCCCGTTCCACACGGGGGCTGCCATGTTTACGTAGCGGACGCATTGCGTCCGCATGTCGTGCAGCGCATATGACACTGCGAGTGCGCCATTGGCACCTTGCGGAGTCATATCCGCGCCACAAAGAGAAGTGCCATTTTGGCGCTTCTTATTTGCAGCGTGGAGGAGCCTCGCGGTTTGCACGCTGGAGCTCCTCCGCACTGCAAATGAAGGCGGTGGCAGACCGCCCCTTCTGGGCGGTCTGTAACGCGCCCAACTCAGTGCTGTGGCTGCAGTGCTGCCATTTAACCACCAGGGCTCACTAAGCATGGAGACAAAGAAGGAAATATAAATCATTCCTTAACTGACAGACATTCACCTCCATGGAAGGCTGTGGCCCTCCAGTTAATACTGATCTATGAACCTGACCATCCCTGTCCTTTATCCATGCTGGCTGGGGTTAATGGGAGTTAGAATACAACAGTACATTGAAGTCCTATTGATCCCTACCCCAGTTCTATAGCCAAATTTTCCACAATCAGCACCATCTGATTAACAGATTACAGATCAACAACACAGACAAATCAACCACCTTTGTACCATTTGATAAAGCCCCTCCTCAAAAAAGCCACACCTGCTTTCATGTATTTGAAGTCTGAAAGAAGAACAACGACACCACATTTTTATTAATGCATGTGGCCAGTCAAAACTGTGGTATGGGGGTCTATGCTGGAAGACATTCACATGGGGGGGGGGGGAATGCAGGTGTAAAGCAAACCCTAAGAATACCACAAAAAACCCCAACAAATAAAAGTGATTTCTAATTAAAACAAAAATGTTCAGGGCAGTTGCCATGCAAAACTGTTGCAGTTAAACCTCCAATTAGTACAGTGGCACTTTAAAGACTAACTGGTTTAATATGACAAATGCTTCTGTGAACTACATGGATCTGTTGAAGTAGGCTATAATCCATAAAAGCTTGCACTATGTAATATTTGTTAGTCTTTATCATTCCACAAAACACTTTAATATTGATTAAAGTGGGACACCCTGGTCTACCCTGCCCCAGACCTTGATGCCTGTACTGATCACATCTGTGTGAAATGATAACAAAGGATGATTTAGCAGGAGTGGTCAAACAAACTATACAACTTCAGTCCATGATTTGCTTATCCTGATGGCTGAACCTGGTTGTGCAGCTTATCTATTTCTGGACAAGCTGTCAAAATAAGCCAACCCATGAATTATTTCCCTGGTTTCTTGGAGACAAGGCAGAGTGATGGGTCAAGACATCTCAGTAAGATGTCTTGAACTGAAGTTGTGTTTTGTTTAGTTGCTCCCATGTGGAATGGGAGCAAGCAGGCTGTGTATTCAGTACCTTGAACTCATGCCAGAGTTCGCTAAAATTCCACCTTATCATAACAGTGTGTGCCCAAGAGCCAGTTGGAACATTGGACTATGAAATCCCACTTTGGGGAAGTCACACTCTCTCTGTCTAAGAGGAAGGCAAAGGCAAAACCCCTCTGAACAAATCTTGCCAAGAAAGCCAGACCAAGACTCGAATCATATTAGTGCACACAGCATGTGTAACAATCCATTTAAGCCAGATTTTACACTTTCTCTGGGATTGTACAAGGAGGTGAAGGAGGAGTAGGAAAAGGAGAAAGAGACAGCAAGGGCAGGAGAAGGCTGTTGGCTTAAGAGAGGGCTATTTCCTAATGCATGACTATCAAGGAGGTGGCACAGTCTTCAGAGCCAAAGTGGGAGGGATAGTTGTGACAACTGTCTGTGCCAGAGGTCACAGAGCACCTTGCCACCCGCCCTGAAGATAGGCATTGGAAAAAGGTTATCTCAGAGCCAGAACCTTCTCTTGCTACTGTAATTCATCTTTCCCTCCATGCCTCACCATCACTGTAACCCTTGCCTTCAACATCTTTGCTTTTACTCACAGTCTAACTACCCTACAGGACCCAATAAGGTTCTAGTCCACACATTTTAGGTAAGGTCTAGGAAGAAAGAACCCGTCAAAGAAGTATTAAAACGTTTCTGGAAACTGTGTTGGAGATTTGGCAAAACACTTCATTGCCTTTTCTGGAATATATCAGATTCTAAACTCTTGCCTCTTTCTTCAGACACTTTGGATATCAATGGTTTTTAATGTTAGTTATCAATGAAATTGTTTACATCCAGTATGGGAGCTTTTGGTAGCACTACAACTGAGAATATTGGTCTAGAACTGCAGAAAACAATGAATGAATCACAGTTCAGCCATGAAGGTCACTGGGTACCCTTGGGTTATTTACTATCATCTCCCTCCTTAAGCTGCTCAGAGAATCATTATGAGGATAAGTTTGGGAAGAACCATGTATACTACACTGTATATTATTTTGCTATAAATAAGATGGTTTGATTCCTTCGCTGACTATAATATCCTCTTCAAAATTATTGTTTGTTGCTAGCCCTGTGAACTATCACTCTCCCACAATATTGAGAGTCAACATCTTACATCGGAAATGAATGCTATTAAAACAGCAACAATAACAAACCAGACACACATTTTGGGGTGTGTATGGCCTAAATTCATATAACGACAACTAAAACAGATCCATTAAATCAACAGAGACCTGGTAAATCAGCACATGATTTAAGATGCAATGGTCCTACTCTAATGTAAACTAGTAATTGGATTTAGGCCTGCATGCAGTATCTGTAAAACATCTGTATAAGGAAGGCAGAATATGACACACCTACAAAACTAGGAGTGCCCCAAAATATAAAGGGAGTCCAGAAACGGGATTAAAGTTTACATCCCTCAATGTGTAGCACTCTTTGCCCCAGGGCTAAATAGTCACCTGTTTAACTCCCACACCAAGGCCTATGCTCATACCTACTAATGAAAGCAATGATGCAGTGAATACTTTAGAAAGTACTACACCAGTGAAGACACCACCTTTGAGAAGAAAAAAATCAGAAATTGTCTTCATTATTTGGAAAGTGTGTCAAAACTAATTAAAATGTTTACTCATTTTAATTATTAATTTAAGGGATGCGGTGGCTTAGTGGTTAAGAAGCCAGCTCTGACGATCGGAAGATTGGAAGGTGGGCAGTTCGAGGTCTGAGTGCTGCATGATGGGGTGAGCTCCTATCACTAGTCCCAGCTTCTGCCAACCCAGCAGTTAGAAAGCATGCAAATGCAAGTAGATAGATAGGTACCACTTTAGTGGGAAGGTACCAGCATTCAGTTCAGTCATGCTGGCCACATAACCCAGAACAGTCCTCGGATGATGCTGGCTCTTCAGCTTAGATGAGAACCGCCCCTACAGTCGGTTACAACTAGACATTCATGTCAAGGGACTACCTTTACCTTATCTTTATACTCATTTTGGAAGCAAGACAAAATATGGTTAACTTTTGGTATGCTGCTTCTCTTAGGCCATGACCCCCAAACCACAGGGAAGCCAGCTTTTTTTGCACATCTGTTTTGGTCCTCCTTTTCACTATTCAGCCATCAAGAATTTCAATATCCAGAACATCCTATGACTAAGCTTCCCAGGCTCAGACAGACAGGCTCTGAAAAGGTACTACATGTCCTTTCTGTTTGAGTGCATTGAATAAATGCAATTTTTTTTTCACCCAGTAAAAGTACAAATGCTACTCATTTAAAAGGTTAAAACTTGTTCATGAAAAAAAAAATACCCATCAGGTTTAACGTGAAATGCAGACAGTAATTCATTCAGCAGCATTCAGCTTGAGGAAAACCAGATAAATTTAACTCAAAGATACATTTAATTTAATATCTAAGCTTTCATCTAAGGAAAAAAATGATTAAAACACATGAACTGTTAAGCTATTTGTCCACAGCCAGAAAGACATGGGTTAACAATGAGAACAGAAAGGATTGTGGGTGCTTAGATGAAAAATAGACAGGTTGTATTGTCCAGAAGTCAACAGAAGACTTGAACAGAACTTTTAATTGTGTTTTGGGGGTTGTGGTTACTTGAATTTACCCTTACAAGTACAAAAAATAATAAAAACCCTGCTGAATAAACATCAAGAAGAGAACAAAATGCAGTGTTGACTATCTTGTTTTGTACATTCTGCCAGTTTGACAATAATAACATAATCTAAAATACTTAAATATTCTAAATATAACTGAGATCAGAAATAGGTCTTACTATTTCTTTTCAGAATAGCTTTCATAGATGTAAAATCTAGATCAGTTGAGACAGATGGCATAGAAAGATTACATTAACAACTATGATTAAAGGGTCAATGACTATTTTAAATGAAAAACTTAAGATATGTATCAGTGTCCCATAGTCCACTCCCTAACAGAATATATAGGTGCTTTTTTAATATGAGTAATTTCCTTTAGAGACTGTGTAATGCAACATAGTCACCATTCTTTTTAATGCATAATGAACAGACACGGCCTAGGTGGATACATGCTTGTGCCTATTGCCTTTCTTAATGATACAAATCTGCTTAAGTGTAGGTGTTTTTCTGGAATGAGGCCAAATGGAAATACAGCCTTCTTATATGACAGGTGGAAGAGGAAGCCTCTAGATACTAGTAATCCCGGGAGGGGACTGAAGTACTATTGCAAAATCTCTTGATTTTATCACTAGACGCATGTTAAAGCACCTCAGAACTGGGAGCAGAGTCATCAAAACATTGTGATACAAAACAGAAATGGTTCCTCCCAAACTACATAGCAAGGTATCAGGAAGGAACTGATATAATTGTCCGCTGTTATTATTTTATAGCAGTGGCCAAAACATTTTAAAAATAAAGCTAGATTCTTTGTTTTCCATCATTCAACATCCTTATATTTTCATAAATGTCACACCCCTCATATCATGTAAATAACTACTTCACAGTAGAAATAAACTCTCAAATGTTATACTTTTGAAATCTCTCTTTCTCTCTCTTGTACTTCTTGAAGACCTGATTCACACTGGCACACCAGAGTGCAATGTGCACATGGAAAATGAACTGGCTCCCCACATGGTTCAACAGGTTTTCATCACAGCAGCTAAAACCTTGCCCAACAAAACTTGCAATATACAGTATGAAGAAAATTACCTACAGTATTAGCATTTGCTGTTGGCTATGAAATAATATTTGCTTAAGTCTACATCTAGAGCCTAAATAACTTAAACACACCAGGCTGACCTTGGATGTTAAGCAGGATTAGCCCTGGTTAGTACTTGGATGGAAGGCAGCTAACAAATACCAGGTGCCATAGACTATATTTCAGAGGAAGGAACTGCTCATACCACCTCTGAGTATTCCATGCCTAAGAAAACCCTATGACAGTGAATCCCAACATTTCTATGCCTCACACCCCTAGGAAATGTTTGATTAATGTTACACCCCCTACAAAAGTAATATCACAACTGAAGATGAAGAAGTCTAATTTCTAATTTTTGAACCACAAACAATACTTTGAACTTTGAAAAAAAGCTTTGAACTTAGTGCATAAAATGCCAATCTAAATTGAGCAACTGAGTGATGGCTTGTGGACACTCAAGGACACAAGCACCCCTTGATTTCCATCTCGCAACCTTTGGGGTGTGTTCAACCCAGGTTGAGATCCCTCCCCTATTAAATTCATGGGCTTATGGCTTTAACACACACACAAATACATAATAAAATAACAACAAAATCAATAAACACCAGTTGGTGATGGTAAAGACATCTGTGCTGTTCATTCTTGTTCTGAACCATTCCTTTAAAACTGTTTAAGAAACTGATGGTATTGTGGCAAAAATCTATAGAGGTATTTCACTGGTAAGAACAAAAAGTGTATCTTTCCTTGATGGTGCACACATACACATACGTCTACATGTATTGGATAAGTCATTGTGGTGCCTTTGGTATGAGCTGTGTGAAACAAGCAGCAGCATTTTCAGACCAAAGCCACTATTTCAGTTTCATGTTTCAGAGTCTATAATAAGTGGTTTATAGATTACCCAGTGCATGTACACTTTTAAGAAATTGCTGAAGGTGTTGCTCCTTATTCTTTTAAAATAAAGAATACACACACACGTCCATGTCCAACAGTTGCTTCATATTAAGATTCATTTGGGTTTCCCAACAATAAAACAGAAGCAGAACAGATAAGAGAAAACAGGCATAGTACAGTAATCATTTGAAGGGCACTTAAATTGTAAATGGCTGACAGATTAATTGACACTTGATGTTACTACTCACCCTGACTTCATATTCATTATCTGAGTAATCCACACTCTGACAGATATAGCTGTATCCCCGAGCTCTTGATGCTAGAAATAGCTGAAAAAGTTACATATACAAATTTGTTATTGGGGGTGGGTGGGTAAAAGTTTTAAAGAGCTCAATAAAAGCAATATATATTTTTAAAAAGCAGTTTGGAACACACAGAGAGAGAGAAGGGTTGTCCCTTCTGTGCCTCGTATTAAAACATATAATGTGACCTTTTCCTTCCTTTTACTGTCCTTCCTCTCCCACAGTGCCACTCTTATATCAAGTGAGCTACATGACATAACAGGCCATTCACTTCAAACTGAGGCTCTTATGTACCTTACCTTAAAAGCCTCAATCAGCTTGCTCCATCCTCATGACCTTAATTTCCAGATTCTTCAGTAGGAGTGGGACTGGAGCTGTACACAGGGTTTGAACATGCCATAGTTTGCAATGTTGCTTTGAACTTAATGACCTGCCAAGTTGGAGCTTGCCCATCGTAACACATGGAAGGCTACAGGTGTCTCAAGGTGCAGGTGCATATTGGAGCCCAATAAAAAGTCATTCCACGCCACCCTCTTCACATGGGTTGGGTGCAGATCTGTGGCCTTTATGTGTAAATCAAGTAGGCTACCCTAACAATAGGGCTGTCATTTCCCAGCACTCTTCCTCCAAAGATGAAGCCACAGTAAACTTCAGTCATGCAAATAAAATCTTAAGGGAGAACCTCTGAAACACCTGTCACCCATTATTGACTAGCTGTTTCAAATTCCAGTTTGTCAAAGCAAACAAATCATTCATAATTAGTTTATGAGTTGAATAAAATTTAGAACTCCCATCCAGAACAGAATTTTGAAGAAGAAGATCAAAATAATACTAGTACAAACCAGCCCATAAAATGATTTGAGTTTTCTACTAGGACTAACCAAATGGCTAACACTATGACTATATCCCCTTACTAGGCAGCTAGGGAAACAGTGTGAAAGTGGATATGTAAATCTATGCAGATTTCTGAAAATTATGTCTAAAATGTTAAATGCTTTACTCCTTTAAAAATATTTTCTTTAAGACAATGGGCTGGCTGTGGACTGTGAACGGAAGGACGCTTTCCATTTGCAGAGGGAGTCAGAATCCAAGAAAAGTTCCTAGCTGAAGGCGATGAGGTGGAGATTTTCACCTTGTCTCCCTATAGCCTCCAGTGCCACTTCCCATGATAATCCAGAGGGCCACCAAATCCAATGAATCAGCATGAGAGTGAGAGTGGCATTAGGAGCTGCACAGCAAAGGAAGAAATAATTTTAAAAACTGCACCCTCAAAGGAGATCATTGCATTCTGTTTAAAGCACCTTATCCTCAATGGGATAGAGGCCCATTAATTTTTAAAATGGGTCTTATCGCATTCACTCATCTCTGGGTGAATGCAGCCCATATACATCCTGGATGTATACATAAATAAGCCAGCAGGGCTTATTCTGCGGCTTTTCAAGGATGGGATCCCATTCTTGAAAAGCCACAGAATAAGCCTGGCTGGCATCTGGGCTGTATACAGGCTGCATTTGCCTGGCCATGGGTGAATGTGATAATCTCGAAATATTTCACAGATGAAAACTGGGACACATATGACCAAGTAATATCAGAATATGATCAAGATGGCAAAAGGCATTAATGAATCGAAACACATAAGCTAGGAGAGGCTGTAGGAATTTGCTTTTGCCTCATACTACTGGTGAGGACAAGATTCTGCCCTCCTCTTCTCTTCACCCTCCTTTATGATTTAATTGATGGCAAACTACTTTTGCACTTTGAACTCTATTTGCACCAATGGGAAATGGGGAAAGGAGAGAGAAACTGGAACAATTGAAAAATTGTTGAAAAAGTTGGAAAACAGAGGATTAATTGGGACTGTCCCTCCCAAGTCAGGATAGTTAGAGGGCATGAAATTTTATAAAAAGTGTAAACTGAACTCTTTTTTCATTCATCATGAGTACAGACATGTACATTCATGGAGGGAACTGGGATTCAGCAGGTGCTCCCCATTGAAGGAAGAGAGTGGGACCACAGTTTTCACAAACTCCCCCTTTTCTTTGCAGCATATCCCAATACTGCCTTTCATGCTGTTTGGAGAGTTCTCAAACATTATAAAGTATTAAGGCTGTCGGTCTTCACATTTTTCAAAAGTTTTCTCCCTACCTGGTCAGACTGCAAGAGTTTTTAAATTATTTTTCACATTTGACATTTTTGCACAAGAACATTGTAATGTTATGCAAATGTAAGATTTTAGCAATAATACAACACATTATGTGCAGGTACAACATATTTTTGCACAAAATACAATGTTTTGTGCAAACCACATTTTAAAATAAAAATAATACCCCAGGCAAAAATCATGAGGAAATGCATAAAGTGCATACGCCAGGCAAAAATCATGAGGAAATGTCAAGAGATGTTGAGATGTTTCTGTGCAGGATGAGAAATTTTACAAATACTCTTTACATCTCTCTGACGCATATTTACAGGAGCAAATGAGGCTGCAGAGACGATTGGCAGAAATTGCCTTAAATTGCCTTTTCCTTCCACACGTATGAAAAACCAAGTTTTTAGAATTCTGCTTTGATAGCCTTGGAGGCAGATGAATAATTGCAATGAAAAATTAAATCCAAACATATACAAATGTCCACTTGACTCTCAAAACATATACAAGACAAATCAAATAGTTTAGCTCCTTTCGTGGAAATTCTAAATCATAAGCAGTATATAATTTGGACTGCAAGCCTACATATACAGAAACTGTACTAATGAACTCTATTGTGCAAATGACAGAGTTGGCATAGATTTATGCAACTATATATATATATATATATATATATATATATATATATATATATCTAGAGGAGACTGTAATGAAGAAAGGGGAAGAAAGAAAGAAAGGTACATAAAGAAAAGTAACAGATGTACCTCTTTGAAAATATAGAAATTAAGTATAACCATTCCAAAGTTGTAAGTAACCAACAATGAGCGCAACTGGAAAGGCTCTCTTGTCTTCATCCATTTTGGTCCTAGCCAAACAATGAGGAGGTACACAGTGCTGATAGCCATTGTGGGAAATGGAGTTTGCATCAAGGGCCAGTTGTCGACACGTTTATCTAGGAAAAAGCAGACAAGAAATGACTGAAAACACCCTCACACATTACATTTTGTAAATGATTTCATTTAAAAACAAGTGGGATCTGCAGTCAAGAGGCCCCCAAATTACTCCGTTATCCACAGCCCAGGTCTTATAAACACAGGTTCATGGCTTCCTTGATTGGGTTTCATCTGTAAATTGCAGTCTCTCTTTTTCTACTGCTTTCTACTCTTCCAAGCATTATTTTCTTTTGTAATGAAGTCTGTCTTCTCATGGTATGCCCAAAGTATGACAGCCTCAGCTTATTTATCCTGTCTAAGGGAGAGTTCAGGCTTGATTTTGTCCAATACCGATTTATTCGGGGTGGTGTTTTTTTTTTAAAGCAGTCCATGGTATCTGTAAAACATTTCTCCAACACCATATTTCAAAAGAGTTGATTTTCTTCATATCAACTTTCTTCACAATCTAGCTTTCACAGTCATACATAGAAATCAGAAATATAATGGCATGGACAGTCTTGACTGTAGTATCCAGTATTTTGAATCCTAGTAGACTTAAGTAATACTAGACTTTGGTATTCAATTTATAGTTTTATACTGTTCATAATATTATGGTTACTATGCATATAATTCTATTACAACTATCCATATAAATGTATACTTTTCAAGAAATCTTTATCTGGTCCATATGCATGGGGGAGGGGAAGCAAAAAAAATGGTAAGAAACAACATTAATATTTTAACCTTAATTTTGTTTCTGCTAATTGATCTAATGTTGCCTTATTGGTTTTTATGTTAAATTGGTATTTATATTTTGAACTACTTCAACTTGAGAATGACAATGAAGGATGAGATGCATAAAATGCCAAGGGTTTAGGAGAACAAAATCCAACCTGGAAATCAACCATGAGATTAGGGCATGTGAATGTTAGTATTTAAAAATACAAGCCATGTGAGAATGTTATTCCCCACAGGTATTGAAACTGAGGTGGACCCACTGGGTGGATAGACGAGAAAGGAAGGAACACATTTGCTCTCCAAAATATATATAGACCAGACTGAGGACAGGTATCATCACAACTGCCCTATATAGGGGAAGGCAGACCTTTGGCCTATGTTTATTAGCAATAGTTTGGAAAAAGTAAATTGCGAATAACAAGTTGTTATCTGTGGCCATGCTGGATGGAAGACTGTGGGTGTTGTAATTCTAATAAGTAACTTTTCCAAGGTCTGTCAATATGGTATTATATAGGAAATGGGGAAATAATAATAATCCAGGTAACACATAGTAATGTAGAAAGTAAAGAAATGGAGAACAGAGGAAACAATAATGGTTATGTCTGCAGGAACTGCCTGTCTGGCAGTGTTCCAAAACTCATTTTCTCATGCACCTGTTTGTGACATGCATTGTATATGCTTCTTCCTTTCCAAATACCTGAGTATTTTTCCTAACAGAAGACCTATTTGTACATGTATCCATGCCCACCACAATATAAATGACATGTTGTTGTTGAGATAGAAACCTGGATAGTTAGGCTTGGCTTTTCTTTTCTTTTAATCGTCTATGCAGAAGATTAAACTTGCCATATGTAATGATGATGGAGGCATACATTCATTGGTACAGACAGTGCGCACCAAGATATTGTTGCAACAGGCTATGTTTCCCTACTGATAATAGAGAAGGGGAAGGGCTTAAAAGGGAACATAGAAAAAGCCCTCACTTCTCCAGCATGATCCCCAATTCAAGGGAGGGATCACCTGTGTGAGTCCTGCAGCAGGCCATAGTGATTAAATGGGAAAAGGAAAAGAAAAAAGCATACAGGCCCTTACAGCTGTGGTTCTCTATTAAAAATGCCTCTCATCTGACTTCCATAAGACTGCTGTGTCTAAAACATTATGACTCAATCAAGCCACAGAACTCCAGCTCTTTTGTGGAGGACTGGTACCAAGACAGCTCATTGTAAATATTCTTCAGAAATCAGAAATAGGCTGAATAGCTCCTTCCAGTTCCCCTCCCTTGCCCTTTAGATATCATCCTCTTTGAAAAAAGTAATGGGGGAAAATACTTTACAATCTAGACTTTAAAAAAGAAGCAGAAACAAGATTTATGGACGTGAGCTAAGAAAGTTGCTAATCTTCATCAGAGGAGATATTAATAGATGATGGAGGCATAGTATTTAGAAGTAATGGAGACATTACTGTTAAAACAAAGGATTTTAGATACAGAATACCAGGCAGAAACAGCTGCTTTTTCTTTGCAAATAATCTAATGCTAATTTCTACACCAGCAACATATCTATATTATATTACATGCCCTAAATTCAGGAGAGCCTGGTTTAATGCTCTCCCAACAGCAGTTTTGGAAGGAAAATATAGGAAAGTCCCTTATGAAGTTTGATATTGTCCTTGTGACACAGGTACATTAGAAATATGTACTTCTGTACTGTCAGTTTTACAGAGATATTTGTTATCAGTTGCTCATCCCTTTCTTATCTTAATTTCTGAGACACCCTGATGCTTTTTATTTACATTATCTCAAAACAAAACTATTTTACTAGACGTGGCAAAATTTTGCTACATTATATGTAAACTGCATCCACAAATGATAATGAATAAGCATTGATATTAGAGATTAATTTTATAAATTTACTGTTTGTTTTACTGATTGTATTTATTGGTCAGTGACTGAAATAACGTTTGTCTGCCTGTTTGATGTCATAGAGACAGACTATCAAAAAGTAATAAGAAATCTGACAGACTATTAAGATACATGTCTAAGCCATTTGAGCTCAAAGCTTAGTTTTCCAGTTATAAGACATGGAGATGGAAACAGAAAATAGTAAACGTGATGGATTTATGCCACAGAGATGAAGGTCTACAAAAGATTTCATGTAATCCATCAATGAAAGTTTACAGCAATTACTGTCATAACCAAGGATCTCAGGTACAAGCTTCTATTCTCAGCAAGAATTTCTCCACCACCGCGACCTCCATCACAGACTAGTATAAAAGCTTTTTGAGATCGCTGTCAACACAGTTAATTACAATAAGATTCAGAGCTCAGCCCAGGAGAACTGCCTATAGGTATTAAAACAGATGCATAAATATATATTTCTCATTCTCTTGTGGGAGTATCAAAGTGGCTTGTTAACATCTAATGACATAATCAAAGCTGTAAGTGGAAACTTGTACATACCACTAATTTCAGAAATGACAGCATGAATGTTTACTCAGAAGAAATACATTCAGTGGAGTTTATTCTTTGATAAGTGGCTGGAGGATTGCAGCCTTAGAACAGGTGGTATAATTAATTCTCATCTTTAATAGTTTAGTGAAATATTGCAACAACAAGATGACACAGTGAACAATACTATAATGGACAAACGAGTCATCTTTTTCCCACTAGGAAAAACTTACTCACATTCTGTATTTAAATGTGTTTTCAAACTTGCCAGCCATCCCACCTAAGCAATTGCTTCTTTCAGTAGAATATATATTGTGTTTAAGATTGACATTTAAATTGCTGGCTGTTCTGGTGTTTGTCTCAGTTAGCTTTAAACAGTAAACTTTTTGTTTTAATACTGCTTCTCTTTTATTACCACATCTATCACAAGTCTTATTAGGGTGGCATCGTTTCACATGATAGATACTTTGGAGTAAGTTGAACCTTGGCCACATTCACATTCTGTTCACATTCATTTTCCCTGTAGTGTCGCTTCTTCTCAGCCTCTATTGCCGCTTCTCTAATCAGTGCTTTCTGATTTTGTGAATACTGAAAATAAGACTTAACCATATCCTTTTCCATGCTCCTGAGAGTCCCTCCTTTGTCCTTCTTTTCTCCAGAGGCAAATAAAAGTCAACAGCAAACAATAACACAAAACCCTTCCTGCTTCCTGGGAGAAAAAGTCACTTTATGCTCTCATTATCCCTCCTAAGGTTAAAGGGATGCTACTTCAGTTCCATGATGGAAGAAAGTTATGAGGTAAAAATGTAACAAGCAGATGCTAGAAACAAAGATTTTTAATCCAGTATGTTGCTTTAGTAGTGTGCATCTTCTGGCCACTAATGCCTTGACTAACAGCATTGACTAACCTATTGAGAGGTCAAGAAAGTTGACAGCCATTTTATAATACAATTCTATAAATTTAGTAAGTTCCATTGTTTTCAGTGAGAGCCAGTGAGTTGTATTGATTTGAAACTTGGACTAAAACTCTGGACATCATGATTTGAATCCCCACTCAGCCACAGAAACCCATTGGGTGAATGTGGGCAAGGCAAACTCTCTCACCCTCTGTGGAAAGCAAAAGCAACCCCCATTTGAACAAATCTTGCCATGAAAACACTGTGACAGGGTTGTCTGAGGGTTGTCATAAGTCAGAAATGACTTGAAGACACACAACAACAATACAACTGTTTTAAGTGACATTTAAGTGTTATAAGTGTTATAACAACAGTGGGGAATCCTCTTTATGCTCAAAGGCCAACTTCATTTTCATTTAAGTTCTCAAAGGTCAAAGGCAAAAGGGTGGAGTAAAAAATAACAGCATATTTTAGCTCAAAACTCTTAGTTTTAATCTTCGTACATTTAAGCTTCAGGAGAAATATATCAATCTGTGGACAGGGAATCATGCAAAAGCTGGGAATCTGCCAAGGATGTTGTTGTGGGGCACAGTAATCTGAGGAACCGCAAAGTGTCAGATTGGGGCTCCAAAATGGTTGGATCCAGTCCAGAGGACTGAGATTACCCATCCCTGTGTTTCATTCAATTATTCACTCATGGTGTTATTTCCTGTCTCTCAGGGCCTCCAAGGCAGTGGATATAGGATTGCAATCTCGTCCAGCCTCTTTTGACAGCTTTGAGGGAACTGGCCTCCTACAGGAACCCAGAAAGCTTCATAAAAAGAAGAGAATGAAACCTTTTCTCTTTGTTGAATGGGATTCATGTCTGGCAAATTAATAACTAGGAGAGCTCACTGTTTCCCAATGAAGGCCTCTGACCCTTCTGCAGCCTTCTCCAGTTCCTTCAGATATGTTGGATTACAGTTACAACAGACTGGCTCAAGGTTTATTGGAACTGTAGGCCTGGTACAGACTGCTGGAAAGCAACAGTCTGGGGCTGATTTTAGGGCTCGGAGTTGCGGAGTAATGGCATTGTCCCGAGCCCTAGTGTGTGGCGGTAGCACCATCATGGTGGCCTCCTGTCCACACGGGGCACCACACTTCTGTCATCGATGCGTGACAGTGGGCCAACCTTTCAGTGGGTCCTTTTTGCTGTGGAGGGAGGCCGTGCTGTTTGGCTGCTGCAGTGTCCCTCAAGAGGAAAAATGGGTACTGCCAGCCCACCCTTTTGGGGCAGTCTGCCGAGCACCGTAGTCTTCACAAATCTGAAGGGATTCAGGTTGGGGAAGGCTAGTCTCCACAAGTGTATCAAACCACTTCTGAGCATTCCTTGCCTAATAAAATCTTGCCAATAAAAGTTGGCAGGTGACATGAAGGCACAGCACACACATGGGGACACCCTATATGATAGTTAAGGCATTCTGGATCTCCTTCTCACCCTTTTAAGATGATGAAGCATGGGAGTTTCCATTTAATTCACATCGCTATACAGCAGCCTCACCAAACGGATGTATACTACTGTCTTCCACCTCCATTTAACCATTATAAGACAAATTTGTAGTCTGCCTAATTTCACCTTTCCTAATATTTGAAAGAGCTACGAAAAATAGGAATAGACCACAGAAATCTCTAGTTTTCATGACACTTTAAGAGTTCCCTCCTCAAGCACAAAATAATCACACCCCATATATGACATCAAAACAAAATGAATGCAATTATAACAGTTCTTTATGCAATATAAATAATACATTTCTAGCATTTAAAAAAACCCAACAACCACCACCTAGCATGATTCCTCCTGTCCAGAAGCAGACTTCCTTAAACACAGGATTCCTGAAGAACAGTTTGATCATCCCAAAGAGTCAAACAGAATGCACAGCTTCTACTACTACAGAAAATTAGGATTTGTGTGCATATGAGTATATGGAAGTTCAATTTTTGCTGACCATCCTATTTCAGCACCACAGTGCCTTCAGAAATATATTCTGGTTTGGACTCTATTTTGCCCATCCTCCAATAGAATGCCACCTGTCAATGAGGAATGAATCCTCCCATCCTCCTAAGAATCCACATCTGAGGTCAGGGATGAGAAAATTGTACTGTGGAAGTAGGTTGATAGCTTTCTGTTCAGCCACTATCCCCAAATATCGTTTAAAGTTGTTTATAAACCTAAATTAAATGAAGTGAACTAAAACAGTATTTTGTTTGTTAGTGCACTTAGGACATGCACAGTAGACTGGAGGGGTCAGAGCATAACTACCAAAGCTACTAAGATCTAAACCTTTCCAAATGGAGTCTCTGAGCAGGCACAATAGACATTTATGTGAGGCACAGAGACCATGAAGAAGAACCTGCTATTCACTCGTGAATTCAACCAGATGTGCCTAAAGTTGACAAAAAGACATTGCACTTTTCTCAATGGGCATGTCTACATGGGCCAATTAAACCCATGTAAATCCTTCCACTCTTACCATGACCTGTCTTCATGATGCAGGGCCAAATCCTTGATTTATCTTGACAGTCTTCACAAAATGAGGCCAGTTTCACACCAAATCCACCTTTACTCCCCCCCCCCCCCAACTGCTGTAAAAACCCCTTACTTTTTGTTCTGAATTTGCAGGAAAATCTGGAGCACTCCATAGTGATGCCAGGCAGTTATCTACATATATGTCATGCTATGCTCCTGGTGCCACTGCCACTGACATGAATTGCTTCCTCTAAGGTCACAACAAGTCACCCAGCTATGTGATAGTTCTGATGAAAGTTGGCTTTATCTTGTCTTGGGAATTAACACTGACATGGTGCAAGTGTACAGCACTAATTTCTTATTTGCAATGATGTGTGTGAGATAAAGAAACCAACCTACACTGGGCCTTTGGTATCCACTGAGGTTTGGTTCCAGGACCCTCCGTGGATAACAAAATCTGTGGATGCTCACGTCCCATTAAATACCATGGCACATCAAAATGATGTTCCTTATTTAAAATGGAAAATCAAAGTTTGCTATTTGTAATTTACAGTGTGTGTGTGTGTGTGTATTCAGGCTGTGGATGCTTGAATCTGTGGATAAAAAAAATCAGTGAATAAGGAGGGCTGACTGTATTAGGCTATTGGTGTGCAGTGGATCCCCTCTAATATATATTAGGAACCCATAGTTCATCTATACATTTTAGACTCCTTCTCTGCTTTTATTTTCATTTTCCTCTTAAGTGCTTCCTGATGACCTGGTAGGAATTGCTTAATTAATGTCAAGAAATTTAGAGGCTGCATCCAATGCTGAGATTCTGTCAGAAGAAGGAAAGGGGTGACCTCTCCTCATGTCAGACCTCTGTATTTCAAAATCCATGTCTATAGGTGTGGGAAACCAACTTTTGAGATGTATGGAAGGCTACAGGTAGGTGAATGACACAATACTACTAGTGGAAAACATCATGGACTTAGAATAATTACTAAGGAAGGTCAAAGAAGAAAGTGCAAAAGCTGAAATAAAAACAAAAACAAAAATAATGACCACAGAGGGCATATGTACATTCAAGCTAGACAATGAGGAAATTGAAATAGTAAAAGAATTCCTGTACCTTGGATAAAACATCAATTGGGAATGAGACTGCAGTCAAGAAATCAGAAGAAGATTAGGAATGTGAAGGGCAGTGATGAAAGAACTAGAAAAGATACTAAACAATAATGATACACAACGGAGCACTAAAGTCAGAATTGTCCAAGCCATTCTATTCCCCATCACCATGTACATGTGAATGCTTGACAGTGAGGAAACTGGATAAGATGAAAATCAATACATTTGAGATGTGGTGCTGGAGAAGAGTACTGACAATACCATGAACAGCCAAAAAGCATCTCCCTAGAAGCCAAGATGATCAAACTGAGGCTGTTGTACCTTGGAGACATCATGAGAAGTCAGGACTCATTAGAAAAGACAATAATGCTAGGAAAGGTAGAAGTTAGTACAAAAAGAGGAATCCCACACACCAGATGAATAGATTCAATCAGGGAGGTTGCAGACCTGCATTTGCAGGACTTCAACAGAGCAGTGGAGGACAAGGGGTCTTGGAGATGTCCAATCCACAGGGCCAGCATGAGTCGGGATCGACTCAAAGGCGATTAACAACAACAACAACAACAACAACAACAACAACAACAGAGAGGAAGAAATTAGAAAGTTTTTTGACAAATGCCAGCTGAACACTGGCTTCAGATCTTTTGACATTGTGGAGTTCTCTATACCTTGGTAGTTTTAACATTAGACTGTATTTTTGGGATGTGATACTAAATTAACCAATTTTTAATGTTGTACTAGATTCATGCTGAAATTGGTCAAACCTATGTTTGCACTGGGATTCTAAAGCTAGACTGGAATAGTAGGTTGATACTGTCAGCACTAAAAATACAGTTAAATGAGCTCTGCTTTCTCTTCTGCTTAGTGGTCAGTAAACATGATTGCAAAGCTTGGGAGAGAAAAAAGTTGCTACCATGCCCAGAATGCTCTAGCCAACATGGTCACTGATGCTACTGGGTATTCTATGAGCTGTAGTCCAAAAAGTTATTTTTCCAAGCTCTGGCATGAAATATTTGTATCTAAATATTTGTATCTGAGAATACTGACTGGATAACTAATTTCATAGATAGCATCTTGAGAAATTAACTTTCGCTAATACCAAATATATACACAATTGCTTCATTTGAAAATTACCTTTGCCTTTGCTGGATTAGCATAGACATTGTGACTAAATGCCACAGTGGATTAATGCATTTGGCTTTCAAATTTTAAAACCCAGATTCTAATTTGACCACTAAAAAAAAAGTTGCATTCATGATTGCGGATTTATAGTTAATTTAGAAATATACTGTACCAGCAGCAGTAAGGAAGAACAGGCATAGATCTTCCTCAAAATGTGGAGAATTAATCATGTGAAAAAACAACTATTTTTTAATTTAATTTATATAACCATGTGCAGTAACAAGTGTTTTAAAAAGTACTAATACTTTCTGGTTGCTGAGCATTTTATATATGGACTATTAGAAAACTGGATTTCATTTCAGGGTAGAGTCCAAGTAATATTTTTCCTTTGATGGAATAGTATTTGTCAGCAGAATCGATTCTCTCCTTCCTTAAAGTCACACAACATTACAAGCCACCCTCAATGTTCAGTACAATTAATGAATATGTTTGTTTAAAACCAGTGCATAAACTTTAAATTCCCATTAATTTCAGTGGGAGAAATTTAAGCATGCATGTGAAGTTTCCCAGATAAAACAGATTAGATCTTATTATGCCAGATCTAAACTATGATTGGATCCTAACTATGAATTGTATCTTCAGTATCCTTTTCATCTGTACTTTCTTCATACCAACTTTGAGAAGCATTTTATTTTTATTCTTTAAAATACTCTAGTTCTTGATAATGCTCATATATCATGTGAAATAGGTATTTCTTTAGTTACATTTCTATATTAAAAAACAAAACAAAACAAAACAAATTAATTCCTCAGCTATAAACCGCCACTCACTAATTCATCTGGGGAGCCTTACCAAGTATTAATAGCGATGACTGCTATTTTCAGCGCAACTTACAGGGACAATCTAGCACATCCTTCTGTGCAATCAGCATTAGTTCTTTTGATGTCTGCAGTTGCATTACTAAGAGGGAAACATTTGCTGGAGGAAAAAAAACGAACCTTTATAGCCATTTCAGAGAATGTTTTTCTCTGAAATTGTATTCTGTTTTAATCTATTGCTTAAGTACCCTCTACTTTTGATACTGCATAAAGAGAGTGTACATGTATTTTTCTGTCACTCACAATTACTTCTATTGCAACACTGAAAGATCTTTGGTAATTAGGGAGCCATTACTCTTTCTTGTGCTAATTAACAAGGTTTGTATTTGCTAATGACAAGGAAAGATTATGAAAAATTACTGAGAACTGCTGATCCCAGGATCAATTAGAAATTCACAAATCCAGTCACACAAATCCAGACAATTAGTACATGTAAATATTCACAAATCTAGACACACAATCTACAGATGCTTTATGAGGCTTTAGGTAGCATATTTTAAATAACCTTACATATGTTTATATTAATTTAAACCATTAAACTCCAGAATAAATGGCCATGGTTCTATATAAAATAACAAATGACAAACATTTTCATTTTAAATTATAGGCTCATCCTGTACTGAGTAACTCATAGTACAGAGTACATATTCCATTTATTAAATATTTGCAGAACCAGCATACTGTTTTTTTATACTAGAGTCTATAAACATGATAAATGTTTGCTCCTAATAAGAATGTCATCTTCACATTTGGCAATTCCAGCATAAAAAGTGTAGAATATTTAGAATGACTAGGCATGATTGCCACAGAAAATGTGAACCTTCACTATAGGTGAGCATGCCTATTTGTTTTTTGGGTTTTTTAATAAATGATTTTCAGTTTAACACACTTTAAAACAACACTGCAGCATTTAAAATACTAACAGATTAACTGTGGAATATGCCTTCATGAAGCAGAGTCTAAGTTACCAGATGCAATGTCATTCTCAGTTGGTAGATGTGTGCATGTGAAACAGATAGATGCGCATAAAGAGGCTGTGTTTGGCCATAAACTAAACAGTGGTATTATATTTTTGGGGTTAGCAATTTATGACAGAGCCATACAGGTCTGGTTCCCTTTTCTCCTCTGACACAGTTCCAAGGAGAAGATAGGAAACTTCTGCTTCAGTTTTAGATTTTCCACAATGGAATTAAACCTCTGAGTCCTAACTTGTGGTTACTATTGTCTGGGGTTAGTGAAAACAACCCATCGTTGGAAGTGGCCAGTACTTTCCTTTTCATGTACAGTGGGCTCTTGGTATCCACTGGATTCCAGCCCCCCTTTCTGGATACCAAAAGCCATGGATGCTCAAGTCCCATTAAAAACAATGCCATAGGAAAGGGGTGCCCCTTATATAAAATGGCAAAACCAAGATTTGCTTATTGGAATTTATATTTTAAAAAATATTTTCAAGCCATGGATGGTTGAATCCATGGATTAAAAAAAAGATGGGGATATGTGATGCCTAGGTGTGTGATAGAACAACCCATTTGAGATACATTCCAGCAGCTCCTGAAGGCAGTGCTGATACACCTGTTGTACAGCAAGTTCTAGCTTGAGCAACAAAACAGCAGAACGGAGGTGCTCATCCTGAAGTTTAGGCTTCATTGTATGTTTGTTTCACAAAAGCCATTTCAAAGGAACAAGATGAAAGAGAACTATTATTATGGATGTATCTGGTTTTGTAGAAGTAACAGGAAACCACTGCAAACCAAACTGCAGAATTTAACAAGTATCTGAATATTTGTAGGCATAATGGAAAATGCAAAAGGATAACAAAGAGAAAGAATGTCTAGTTTCAGCTGAAAGCAATATTAATTCTCTTTTAGAATGAAGACCAAAACCTTTAAGACAAAAAGTGGGCCTACACTGGCCAGAAGGGTGGGTCTAGATTGGCCAGAGTACACTGGAACCAATACTTTGGGCTGCCCTCAGACTATTCTGGTCCCCAAGCTACCCTGAATTCCCATTACTAGGGCACTCCGGAGCGATGCCAGGTGGTTGTCCACACACACGTCTCTCTCTGCTGCCTGCTGCCACCAGTGCTGGCACAAGTCACTCCATCTGAGGCCAAAAATGAGACACTTAGGCCCAATACAGATGGGCCTTAAAGCACGTAAGAAATACATGCTAGGGTTGCCTTGGGGCATTGCTTACAGACGCCCCGCAACCCTAGTACTTATCTGGTACATTAAAATGGTGGCACCATGTACACACGGGCTCTGCCATTTTGACACGACAGACGCTTAGCGTCCACACGTCACAGCGCACTTGTGACATCACGAGTGTGCCAGAAAAAGAACTCACTTTTTGCGGGTTCTTTTTGGCCGGCGGGAAACTGTGCAGTTTATCCACTGCAGCTTTCCCGACGGCGGAAAAGGAGGCACCTTTTTGGGGGGGTCTGTATCCTGCCTTAGTGTCAATCACATGGCTAGGCACCTTGTTATGACCTCACAGGCAGTGATCTTCACCAGTGATGGTGGCAGTGGGCAGCACAGAGAGACATAGTGTAAACAGCTGCTCAGCATTGCTCTGAAGTGCTCTGGATTTTCTGGGAAGATCCAGAGTAAATTATGAGTTTGTAAAATTTGGCTTAAGGAAGGGGTGTCCCGGATTCGCTGTGGACCTGCCCTTCCCAACATGAACACAGTCTGCAGCCAAAATAGGCATCTTGTCTTACACTGTGTGAACAGGGTGATGTGATAGTGGCAGGAAACCTAAACAAATGGCCCTTGCAGACATGTCCAAAATATTCATATCTTTTCTCCTACTGAATTATTTCTAAAAGCTATGAAACAGGTAAACTTTTATGTAAGGCTACAGTACCTCACCATCATTACAATTCTTGGTCTTGGTTTCCTTTTCTTCATTCTGTTAATGGGAATGAGTATTTTATTTCCATTTAGCACTATAAAAGACCAGAAGGGACAGAATAATTTTCTTTGTTTTACTAATGTTGATGGATTTTCCTGTTTTTCCTGTGTGCTTGTTTTCTATTAGTCCTTCAAAACTTGTGAAAGCAAAGTGGTCCCTTATAGTTCAAGACCTCATAGCTCCATTTCCAAGGGTGGAGGGAATGAAAGTAAATTCAATTTGTAATTATTTTCTGGGGAAACCACCCCCCTTGTATATCAGACATGACATTCCTATGACAAGGCAAGTTATAAATGATGCATGTTATGTTCCAGAAGTGACTTTCAATCTAAAGAGAGGGATAATACTTCATTTTTTTTTCAATTGTTCTAAACATTTCTATCCCCCTCCCCCCCAAAAAAACCCTGGAAAATGGGTTGATTCACTCCTCCTCATGGCTTAAAAATATCCAGAAATTTTACATTTCAAATGAAAAGCAATTTTGAAATTAGTATGGTGTCACAGTAAGAGGAGAGAAGGTGAATATGCAGTCACCTAGATACTACTGAACCTCATCCCTCACCATCGGATGTGCTAGCAAAGGCTTGTGAATGTTGTCCATACATTCTCCACCTCTGGAAAAACACATTTGGCCAAGATATGGAGAAACAAATATTCAGAACTGCCCTCAACTATAAAATGTGTTGGGTGGCATTGGCAGACCATCATCTGCAGTAGGGGTTCTGAACCAAGACCGGGATTTGTCTGATGGCACTTAGTGATGACATAGAGGCCCCACTGATGTTATACATTGGTGTCTCATTAAGCAAGAGTCAGTAAGTATCAACCACAGCTGCATCATTCAAGTAAACATCTACAAAAACATTTCTCTGGCTGAAAATTACTTTTCCCAAGCTCTGTATTAAACAGCAAACAACCTTTTACCAGTTGTTTTTAACAATACAATGGTAATTTTAGACGAACCAAACACACTTTTCTAAGTAAAAAGAAAATCATGGGAGGAATAAGAAAAAGGAAAAGAAAGAGAGAAAGTCAAAGACTAGAGAATGAGGGAGAAGATGTGTAAGAGATAGTTTTTTTGTGTGTGTGGAGGGAGGAAGGAGAAAGAGCAAGAAACAGGGAGAAGTGAAATCCAGAACTGAGAAAGAAATGAATCAATTGAGCTCAGGAGGAAAATGGAATTTGTGCCAGGCTTTTTGCAAACTATGGTGCAACCCCACATCAACACAAAAAAGAAAGCTGCAGCCATTTACAGTAGGGTGTGGAAGGTAGGAACATAACAGGGAAAGTTAATAATAAGTTGTAGGGAAGACAAAGCAGCAATCCTGTTTTACTATATTCTGAGATTCCTGAGTGTGAGGCTGATCAAAATGTCCTCACATTGATCTCACCCTCCCACTGCACTTTGTTGCTGGCCCAAGTTTGAGAAAATTTGAGAGGAGGAGGGAGCAGGGAGGAAACAGACAGGAGATAGACTACAGCTGTCTGAAGCTGGGGAAGGGGGCAACACCACACATTTTTAAGCATCAATATTCTTTTCAAAGCAGTGCTATTGCTCTGTAATTCCTTTCTCTGCCCTGAAGTCTGGGAGCAAGGACTTGAGAACTCCTGGAACTCCAATCTACAGAGGTGTTACCATTCAGAAATCTGGTTTGTGCTATTTGGAGAAAATGAGGGCTGGCAATATAGCAAAATTATCACACTGACCACATAGGAACTACAACTGCAGCGGGAGAATCCCCTGAGCTGACTGTCACTCAGGTTATATTCCTGTCATGGGAAGAGGAGATGCAGTTTTTGATGTTACCTTACTCCCTGTAACTATTTAAGTCCTCTGGATAGCTGTTTGTAAAGGAAAAAAATATTATATTTCTATCTGCCATCTCTACAAAATGACAACATTCAGTTAAGCACAGAATTTTGACAACAGGTTATTTTTCTACAACAGTCTAGGGTACTAAAAGTAGATTTTGCAAATAAAGCATCTTCTTTATCTTACATATATACAGTGTTTCTGAAGCAATGTATGAGAATCCAGTAACGGGGCCAACAAAGTAGTGTGTGTTTTCTAACCACATTACCACACTACCCTCTTATAGTGCTGCTACTCCACTTTTACTGTTCTGACTGCCTCCTGTTGCATTCTGGAGTTTGTAGTTCAGTGAGGCCTAGGAGCTCTCTGGCTGAGGAGTCTAAATACCCCTCTTTAAACCACAAATCCCAGAATGCAACAGGAGGCAGCCAGAACAGTTAGTGGAGTAGCAGCGGTGTAAGAGTGTACAGGTAATCTAGCTATAGACTATCAGCAAAGTTTTGTATTCAGTACCATACAAAAGGACTTGTATCTATGAAAGAAATCCCATGAATCCAAATAGATATGTGGAATTACAAGGGATATAAATATTCACTTATTTCATTATCATATATATGAAGAAAGCTTCAGAAGCTTGCTCTGTGCTAGACAAGAGGCTATGTGCATTTTCGAATGATTTCTTTTACATTTCAGGATACTGGGGGGAATAAACATTTATTAGAGGGGGAATTGTACCTTATGCATAAAACTTTAGAGCTGAGAATTATATTTTGTGCAAAAGTGTTTTTTGCATTTTTTTTCTCATGAAAAGTCCCCAAATGCAAAAACAATCTTGTATGGCTCCCAGTATGGTGCTAAGACACCCTTTCACACTGACAATGAGAGAATTTGTGACTAATGTTTAGTCCCTAGAAATTTCACATGACTATAAAGCTGTCCGATGGTGAAAGTCTTAATTTACAGTACAGAGAGGCGATATAGTGACTAGCAGAACAATGGCAGTGCTTTATCCTCCCTCAGTGATGTTATGACATAGCCAAATCTGACTGGCTAGATGTGATCATGGTGTCATGATGGTTCAGACCATACCCTTTGAGTTAAAAAAAAAAATATTATGCAGATGCAACCAGTTATTGGGAGAACCAAGGGTGGTGAAAATGCAAAAATGGGAAATAGTAAGAATGGATCCTTCACTATGGTACAGTGAAACTATATTTTAAAAAAGTGAAATGCATCAAATTTTGTTGTAGCATTTTCTACAATATATTTTGTAAGGAAATTCAAGAGGAAGAAACAACAGCTGTGGTTTCTCCTACTCAAGTAACTTAGCCTCTGATCACATTCATGCAGCACAGCAACATTTGGATGCTGTGTCGTGCATACATCATCGTGGCGGCCCTGTGTGGACAGGGGCAAGCCATGATTGCACCTGGACGGTGCGGTAGGGCATGGAAGCGTGCAGATGCTCTGCTCTCCCAAGTCCTAAAATCGGCCCCAGGCTAGTGCATAGTCTCAATCTGTACCGGACTTAAGTGAAGGGGAAGTGTGCAATAGTACACAACTGATTCCTAACAAACTTGAATTTTTCAGAATCCCACTTACTGTTCTGTGTGAATGTTGCTATTGTTGTTCTGGGTCTGAATTTTAACTGTAACCTATCACTTTTTCAGAAGAGTTCTACACATGGAGGCCTCCTTACTGTAACACACACACACCTTGTTAGATTAATCAAAGAAGGATGCAATCCATATGAAATAAAATTAATGGTATGTGAGGAAAGGGAAACTTGCTGAAGGCCTAATTAAATCCTGGTTTTATGCATTAGGAGCCAGGAGTCTGCTAGTAACTGGAAGGCACCATGAAGCAGTTCTGTCTTTTTCTTCTTAATAGATTTTCTGTGGTAAAGAGAGAGACAGAAGTAAGGTGGGGAACAACACAATATTACAAGTGGAGCAAGGCAATAGTCTGAAGGCCCTGTAAATGTCACTGAGTGAGGCGTCACTGAATGATGGGATGATAAAAACCTTATTTAAAATGGCTCTGGAAGACCCTTGTACATTTTTCATTCATTTGAACAACAACATTTTGTTGTTGTTTGTGTTGTCCGCTGTCAAGTCAATTTTGACTTATGGCAACCCTATAAATTAGAGTTCTCCAAGAACACTAGTCAACAATGGGATGCCATGTAGACGACGGTGCAAGCTTTTTTCCTACTGCTCCAGAGATCAGAATTCACACCCACAAGAGATTCAAATTAAAAGAAAAGAGATTACACCTAAACATCAGGAAGAAATTTTTAAATGTTAGAGCTGTTCAGCAGTGGAATAAATAGATTCAGAGGTTGGTGGACTCTCCATCTTTGGAAACCTTTAAACAAGAGGTTGGATGGGCAGTCCTAATGGATTATGATCCTTATGTCTGACCGATGGCTGCAACAGTACTTATCCTGATACCTCAGAGGGTGTGAATTTAAATGACTAGTTAAGATAGCCTAAGTAGCTGCTACACAAAGATTAGACTTTCTTGGTGGATAATAATTCTGTTTGGATGTACTGTATATAAAAATCTAGCCTTATCTTGGAGTGAATGCAGGACAGAGTTTATGGTATACCTAAATATTCAGATTGTACTGAATTGATTCCACCAGGCCATAGTTATATGAACCAGATCTGTTAAAGGTACATAAGAATGAATATCCTTCAGTAGGATTTTTATCAACTTTCCTGGATTTCTTTAAGGATTGAAAAATTAGAAAATTTTGAAAAACACCATCAACAATATCTGGAGTTCCACATAATTCCCCCTCCACCCAACCTAAACAAAGCAAGTAACTTGACTAAAATAAGTCTTTGTTTGGCATCAGATGTACTCATTAATTGTTGTTTTGCACCGTGGTGACTTCTTGTTTGCTTTGTCCACCCACTCTCTTCCTGCATCACCCTAACCTGTAGCCATTTTATTTCTCTCCCCCCTCCCTCCATTAGACAACATATGTCTTTGCTAAAATATATTGTAAGTAAATCTATGTTTATATATTTCACAAAGAAGAGAAAGCGTGCTTCTTTTCTGTGCTAGATCATGTTTGTGTAATTGCATGGGATTGTGTGTCTGTGTGGAATTGATTGTTCTTCAGCTTCTGCTTTGCCAGTTTGGTTACACTGCTCAAGAGATCCGATGTTATCTCTCACATTTCCCAACATGAAGAACAACAAAATGTTGATTAGGCAGATTTCTCTTGATGAGGAGGACATTGCATAATAAGAGATCACAACATCTGTATTCATTGTCTATGTGAGTGATGACAAACTTTTTAGAGACCGAGTGCCCAAACTGAAAGGAGTTCCCACACTGAGTATCACCTGGTGATACTGGTGGGGGGAGACTTCCAGGGGTGGGACTTCCCTGGAGACAGTTAAAGGAACGGAAGGGTGGGGACAGGGGAGAAACAACCACACACCTGTTCCTCCTCTTCTCCTGCCTTTCCGTCTCTCTGCATACCCTTAGAGATGACTTCCTGTGTCAGAGAGGGCACGTGTGTCATAGGTTCACTACTACAGGTATGTGTTTTGTCATTATATGCCTTCAAGTTGATGCCAACTTATGGCAATCCTACCATAGGGCTTTCTTGGCAAGACTTATTCAGAGGTGGTTTGCCATTGCCTTACTCTAAGGTTGAAAGAATGTGACTTATTCAAGGTTACCCAATGTGTTTTCATGCTTGAGCAGACAATTAAATTCCTAGAGTCTTGTTACACTGTCTCTGCTACATGTAAAATAAATATATATTTAAAATACAATAATATAATTTCTTATGTTCATATTCATACTCGGAATGATTTAGTATCAAATACATTTGCAACTGGATGCTGATGCAGCTTAGGCTTTTCATGCTATCTGCCCAAAATTAATCATCCATGGTGGGATACAGACTGCCCACAAAGGGTGGTCTGCCGCCTCCTCCTTTTCTGCCGGCAGGAAGCCGCAGCGGATAAACCATGCGGTTTCCCACTGGTGGAAAAAGAACCCGCAAAAAGCTGGTTCTTTTCTGTTGCGCTTGCGATGCCCGAGTGCGCTAATGGCGCACTCGTGACATCACAGGTGCACCATGATGTGCAGATGCTAAGCGCCCATTGCGTCAAAATGTCGGTGCCCGTGTATGGAATACGTACTAGGGTTAGGGAGCATCTGAATGGTGCACACACCCTAACCCTAGTACCGCCGCCGCCACGCCACATTTTGCCCATCTGAAACAGGCCCACATTAACCAAATTTTGGTCTTAGCTAAGAGTTTCAACCAGGGCTGGATACTAACCAGCCCTAATTAGAGCTTATCATGGCAAACATTGGTGGAGACGTAACGGCTGCGTTCTCGCAAAACAGCAGTTTTACTAGTGCATGCTCCCAATCACTTCCACTGCAAATGGGGTTGTATGCCTAAACCATCCAGAAACCTATAAGGACAGAAAATCTAAATTACTTCTGATCTTGAACTCATAGGCCCGTTACAAATGGGCACCCTAGGACGGACTCAGTCCGTGCTAGGGTTAGAAAGGGGTGTCTCTTCCAGACGCCCCTAACCCTAGCACGGACTGAGTCCATAACAAATGGCGGCAGCCGTTCCACATGGCCGCTGCCATTTTGACGTAACGGACGCTCTGTGTCCGCATCTCATGCGGTGATTTTCGCACTCCTTCTTTGCTGTGTCTGGGAACCGCACCGTTTGGCTGCTGCGGTTCCCAGATGCAGCAACTGGCGGCGGCAGCAGACCGCCGCGTTTTGGTGGTCTGTAACCCGCCTTAGTTTATCTTTTCTTCAGCAAGCAAGATGTTGGTATACTTAAATTTACTTTACAGATCCTGGTTTGTTAAAGGAGTGTCAGCAAAGGGAACCAGACTGAAGATTAACATTTAAGATATTACTGCACAGCTTTTAAACAGTGATTACACCAGGAAAGAAGCAGCTATGGCAATATTTATTGCATGACGATGACTTCAGCCTATAGCTGCTCTGTCCCCCGATCTGTCCCTCTTCATTGATGGCAAAACCTATCAATGACCTGGCATGCACGCAAGTCCCCAGGTGTGAAATGTCGCTCTCAAGGCAGTTGCACGATTGCCAGTCACATGCTGTCAGTGCCCCTTCCTTCCTACTGTCCCCTTGCACCTCGCTGTTCCCAAACACCCTGATTACCTTTATTTATTTTTCTATTTCTTTTCTTCCTTCCCCCCCCCCCCCCTTTGAATCAATCAGGGTAGTAGAGCTCCAGAACTGCATGAAAAAAGTGTGTGTTTTTTAAAAAAGAAAACCTTAAAAACAAAAACCTAAAGGCATGCTGGGTAGGGCATAAGGCAGGGAGTGAGGTTAAGGGAGAGTGAGGAAGAAAGCATAATAGGAGCAACAGCCCCAGTCATGCAGTTGAGAAGAGGTGCAGTGATGATGTGACTATTGCAAGAACGGGGATTCTGCAGCAAATGCCTACATTTTTCTATCCTGTATGCAAAGAGATCTTGTAGCACCTTCTGCAAAAGAAGATGTAGCATACTTCCTTGGATGTATTTGAGGAGGTAGATCAAGTCTAGGAAAGCTTATACTACTTCTTTCACACAGTTAGTCTCAAAAGTGCTACAAAATCTATTTGCATACTGACATTCTAAACATAAAATATCTCTGAATTATTTTTCTATCCTGGCAAATCTAGCCTCTCGTGTGTGTAAGAAGAGTCCAGTAGGACTGTTTGGGCAGTATATGCCCAATGAAGCACATGCTTCTTATTTGACTGTTTTGGTATGTTTTTAATGGTTTTATATTTTTAACCTAATATTTCTACAGATTTTACATTTTTGACTTATATTAATGTGGCGTTTTAATTATGTTTAAAAATTATACTGTATTATTATCTTTGTTGTTTTAAGCATCTTTTGGGAGCTACCGTGAGTCTAATTTGGGAGAAAGGTGGCATATAAATAAAATAAAATAAAATATATGAATGATAAACCAGGGTTCAGAAGAATTCTGGCTTGGACTTTTGCATTAGTGTCAGGATTAACTCAAGACATCTTGCTGTTTATTGTGAAATATTAAATAGCATCTCTGCTCCCAATGAATTATGGTGCATCCTGTTCAAGTAGAGTCTTGTTATTTAAGCACCTGAGGCACAAAACTCTACAAGTAGCTATCCCTCTCCTTGGTAATAAGAACACTACAGCAACAAGTAACTAACCATTTTTGCCCTACAAAATTATACACAGTGCCCAATGCCTGCAGTGGCTGCCCTACTTTGCCTAATGGCAGGGCTGCTCTTGTTTAATATAATAATAAAGGTACTTGTTTCTAAGGTTTGGCGGTTTTACTTGGCATCTCCAACCTTCTTAAAGTACATGAACAATGATCTCTCTCTCTCTCTCTCTCTCTCTCTCACCCTCTTTCTCTCTCTCACACACACAAGGCTAGGCTACTTTTATGCATGTGAAATGCCACTGGACAACAGAAGAATTTTAGAGCAGAAATCAGTATGAGATGTACCCCTAGACATACATCTGAGTCTCAGAGATACAATTATCAACATATGATCAAATAGAACCATACAACTGACTTCAATTCAATGCATCCACATGTGTTTGGTTACCACAGCACACTAACAGATCCGTCCTAAGCATTCTATCTCAGAAATCAGTCCCACTGAACAATGAGACAACTGTAATATACATATATGTAGAGAGATCCTGAGAGCCAGTGTGGCATAGTGGTTTGAGAACTGGACTATGACTCTGGAGACCAGGGTTCGATCCCTGCTCAACCATGAAACTCGCTGGGTAACCTTGGACAACTCACATGCTCTCAGGCCCAGGGGAAGGCATTGGCAAGCATCCTCTGAACAAATCTTGCAAGTAAAACCCCCACTTTAGGGTCGCTGTAAGTCAGAAACGACTTGAAGGCACACAACACAGAGAGAGAGAACTTGCCATAGAAAATAATTTGTTCTATATAATCAGTTTTCAGACTATGGTATTATGTGGAATGCGAGCGCAGTCTTTCTTCTCACCTCTGTAAAACTATGCTTTCTTCCTACAGAAAATTCAATCCATGATAGCTTTTTTCATGCCTATATTTCATTCGCCGTATGCATTGCCTCATAAGGCATATACCTTACACTTTTTACTCCTATAAACACTCAAGTGTAGATTGGTCCATCTGGTGAGAAGAATCTTTCCTCCCACTCATATCCAACACTGCAACCTAGAATGCAAGGTGAACTGCAGTGAGAGGATATATGAATATTGTCTCTACAACAATTGTTTTAAGTTGAAATGCTAAAAAGCAAAACATTCTCCACAAGTTGTGTCCTCACAGTCACCGTTTTCCTGAGTATGGTGTGTTACAGACGCACTGAAGGGGCATACTAGGGTTAGAAAGGGGCGTGTTAGGGTTGAGAAGGGGCATCCCTTCCGGACACCCCTCAACCCTAATACAGACCGAGTCCATACAAAATGGCGGCGCCCGTCCACACGCATAGCGTCCGGACGTTGCGCAGCAGAAGTGACGCCACGACTGCACGACTAGCACCTTGTGGCACCACTTCCTGGGCCCAGAAAGAAGCGCCATTTCAGTGCTTCTTTTTTGCTGCGCCCGGGAGCCGTGTGGTTTGGCCGCTGCAGTTCCCAGACATAGCAACCGGCGGCGGTGGCAGAGCGCCCTTCTTGGGCACTCTGTAACGCGCCATAATGTCCCTACAAATCAAGAGGAAATGTGGAGTAAAAGGTTTAAAATCAGAATAAACAGCACACCAAAATTTGTGGCCATTCTACTGCCTTTTATATTTTAATTCAAAAATTGTTGGCTAGTGGAATAGGCTGCCTCAGAGAGTCTTTGGAAAACTTTAAACAGTGAATGGATGGACATTTTTCCGGAGTGCTGTAATTTTGTATTCCTGCATTACAGGGAGTTGGATTAAATAACAATAGGTTCCCTTCAAGCTCTAAAATTCTATGACTGACAGTACATATGAATATTTGATGGCAATTTGAAGTTGCAGGTGTCATTCACTGAATGGAAGGTCAGCTATCCATGCAGAATGGCCTTTTCCCTAAATTCAGTTGTGAGTCCAAACAAGACTAGTCCACTGAACCAATGTGATTTACTTAAGTGTGGATTCGCCATTCAGCTATCAGTTCAACAGGTCCACTCTACTAGGAACTAGCAGTTGGATTTAGGCTGCTTTGATCTTGGCTAAAGGAAAGTGTGTTTCTGTTACTACAAGCTCTGGTCAATCCCTTGCACAAGATCTTGCACAATGTCACACAAAGTCTTTTGTTTAGCATTTCATAGAGCACATCAATGGACTTAGTCTGATGTATTATGGAAACAGAAGCTTTAATAGATAATGTAATCATTGTCATCATCACCAATAAAGACTCTGCTGAAAATAATATAATGATGACAGATAATAAATTGAGCAGCCATGGTTCAAGTCATTGCTCATCTTTCATAAAGCTGGAACCTGGCAGCAGCATCTCCACCTGCTGATTGTGTAATTAAAGTGTTAAACTGGGAATGTTGGAAGAATAAAGAAAAACAAAACACATTTGTAAAAAAAAAAAAAAAAAATCCTGGGGAATCCATCAGTTGAAGAAGACACTCAAGCTGTTCCAGCAAACCTCATCTGGATTAAATTAGGCCACTGTAAGGATCATGATGAATTTCACACAAGCCTTACTTACAAAGTTTAAATACAGGCCCTTCCTTATCCATCAGCTGCTACAGTAGATCTGATATGACACAAAGAGAAACCTTATCTCTATATACTGTACTTTCATGGTAGTACTCCAACTAGTTCACAGGGCCCTTGGTCACTCTTTCTCACTGCCAGTGAAATGGGAGTTCCACTATCACTGATAGGACTCAGAGACTCATGTGCAGTAAGATATACACACAGATATCTAATCTGTATGGACTGCCCCACACACCATACTGGGGAGATGTGAGGTATCTGTAGGAAACAGTGCATGTGTTGACTGAGAAACTGTGTTTCAACAAATAGGAAAGTTTGTGTGCGTGGTGCATATTACCTCCTAAACTGAGTCTTAAATGTTCTCAAATGGTCCTCTTGCTTAAAGTGTAAAGGTGGGAATACATCAAAACTCCTGTATGCTTAGCCACCATAGCCAATGATGAGGAATGATGGGAGTTGCAATTCAATAGTATCTGGAGGGCTACATGTAAAGAGTAATGAGTAGCAAAAAGGGGGCACAAAATTATCATTTGGCAAAAGTTTAGTTTACCTTGAATAAGGTAAACTGTGTAGTAGGATCTACCATTTCAAATCTTAGAAATGAAAAATCATGTAGTAGCATGACATTCTAGACATTTTCTTTCACAGTATACTGATGAGCAGTGGTGCCACTAGGATTGGTGTCACCTGGTGTAGTAACTCATGGTGTCACCCTGCCACTGACCTCCTCCCATACTAGGATCCTTAGTAAGGTTTTTTGTACTCATGTTACTCATCAATTGTGATTTCCATGTAATGTCAATAGTTGCGACATAAACAACTAGCAAAATTAAAATTATACTTTTACATTACAATATCATAAACACACCATAAATGTATTTACATTTACAGTTTCAGGTGATTAAAGTGAAAATTTGGTAAGATGTGATGTTTTAAAAGAGTAATTTTTCTTTTAAAAACTGAGGACTATCTTTTCTGTACCCACTGAATCTCACCCCACAGTCTTCTCTTCTGCTGAGTTTGATGGTTTTAAAGGGACCCAGGTGAATGCCACAGCCCATTTCTGCCAAAAGGCAGATGTGGGGAGCAGTGGTGTCACCCCTTCCTTTAGGGTGTCACCTGGTGTGGCCTGCATCTCCACACCCCCATAGTGATGTCCCTGCAAATCATAGTGATGCCCTGCAAATGAGAATGATTCCAAATACTGTTATCTTACTTCTATTGATAAACTTTCTACTTCTCTATATTTATGCCCACAACCTTGGATGTGTGTAATATTATTGCAAAAGCATCCTATTATACTTCTCACAACATTTATAATGTTGAGTGTTTTACAAATGTAAGTCTGTTCCTCATTTCCCCTTTATAATCATTCAGAAATGGTCACATTTCTATTAGCTTTATAATCCTTGAGCCATAGCCACTAAATCCCTATAGTCTACATCCAGGTATTAGCACCCAGGTAGAGTAAAGTCAATGAGTTAATTGCCAAATGGTAAATCAATACATATATAGTTGCTCTGGGAACCTTTGTGATTGAAGGGCAGGATATAAACACCCTTGAAAAATAAAAATAAATACATATGTAAATTCCACTAATTCACTGTCTACTTTAATTGGTGCTAACAGCAGCATACAGGCCTGTGCATTTATAAATGCATAATAAATATAAAATAAAAGCATTTAGATTATTGTCTCCATCACTGCTGTATTTTTTAGGTTTACAATAAAACTGAAACTTAAAACCCATGTTGAAAAGGAGTTAGAGAATAAGATTTGAATCCTCAATAGTTTTGGATAGGAGAGACAGAGGACTGATACTGATTCTAAAGAAGAAAGTTCTCATTTTAGACTTTGCAGTGTCTGAGGACCAACTCACACTTATAACTTTGCCATGGAATAATTTTTGTGGAGTGATATTGCAATGGAGGTCTATACAATATTCATTATTGTGCAAGGGTTTCACAACACTACACTGCCCCACTACAAGCACAAACACAAGGCAAAAATGTGAGGCCTCCTGGGAAAGGAGGAGGTGTGAAGATTGCATGGAAGTAGCAGGACACGGATGGCCTCTGCTGCAATCTCTGCCAAAGTAACTACTTGGTAATTCATATCATGGTGATAACATTGTTGTGTGCATTGGCCTGGAGGTATCTGAGTTGGGGCAGAACAACCAAAAAGTAATTTGGGAATCTGATTTTTGAAATATGGGAGCACAAAACAATGAAGGGAAACTGTGTAGGTGTCTAAATGAGAATGAAATGTCTTCATTCATTGTGCAACATTCCTATGCAGAGATGTTTACAATATGGTGAAATGTTTCATTCATTGAGCAATAGAAACACATGGAGAGACCTTTATGATATGATTGCTGGGTATGGCCACAGCAGCGTGTTATAATTTCAAAATGAGGTGGATTGAGAAATGATGCTGCAGAGCAACAGATGTTCTGATTCATCTGTGGGGTAGCATCACTGCTATTATCAGGGAGTTCCACAGTCAGGTTCAAACAAAGCCACTGGGACCCGAAACCATAAGTATTTGCATATATTACTTTCTGTAGTTTACATTTTAGTAGAACTACAATGGATTAGGTTCCTCTTGTTGTTTGTTTTTGACAGCTTTAAAGTAAAGAGGGCTTGGGATTCAAAGTTCATCACAGCAGACATCTGAAAGGAGAGTGCCAGACAGAAAGACCTCTGCCCAGATAAAATGCTTCATTTAGACCCCTCCAGGTTTCTGTACTTTCTCAGTGTGATAGAAAGCAAGGTGCTGGCAAATCAATATCATGCTCTCCAATATTTCACAGATGAAAATTGAGACGTTTGTAGCCAAGCAATATCAAAGTTTGGTCAAGACGGCAACCGTTTATTAATGAGGAATAACATACAAGCTAGGAGAGGCTGTAGGAGTCTGCTTTTGCCTGAACCTACTGGGAAGGGCAAGATCCTGCCCTCTCTTCTCCTCTCTCTCCTGCTGAGTTAAGTGCAAACTACTATTGCCCTTTGAACTCAATTTGCAGCAAATGAAGTAAGCTGAAAACAAAGAGAGAGAAAATGGGAAGTGGAGAGAGAAACCTGGATGTTTTAAAAGCAATTGGAAAAAGTGGGGCAATAGGGGGTTAATAAGGATGGCACCTGTGAAACTGGGACAGTTGGAGGATATGGAACATTTAAGTCAGGTTAGAGGGAATGGACAAATATGTCCCATTGTTTTTGTTTGTTTGCTTGCTTTTCTAAATTAAAGCAAAGGCAAAGGAAAAATAACAGGTCACACAGATAGTGGATGAGAGCTTGAGCTATGCTGGAAGTCGTTGAATCCACAAACTCACTGGGAAGGAAGTGGGAGGGAAGTCACAGTTTTCTGGTCTCCCTCACTGCATCCGCACTGCCAAAATAATCTGGTTTGACAGCACTTCAACTGCCATGGCTCAGTGCTATGGAATCCTGTGAATTGTAGATTGTTGTGGCATCAGAGCAAAGCTATAGTTCCTAGGATTACATAGCATTGAGCCATGGCAGTTAAAGTACTGTCAAACCAGATTATTTTAGCAGTGCAGATGCAGCCCTTGTCCCCTACCCCATCTGTAACAGGAGAGTGGCAATTCCTTATAGAGTTGTGGTAGCAGTTATTAAGTTATGTAAAGCACTTTGAGTACCTAGAGAAAGTTACTAAATAAGTAACTTTATTGTTATACAGTGGGCAAAGTTTTCATTAACTTCAAGAATCAGTTACTTGAACAGTGCTGCAGGAAGTCTCCTCCTTTGATGTTATGATACAGTGATTCGGTCACAATACTGCAGTATATTATTATGTGGTAATGGATGTATTATTTTGAAAAATAAAAGGATGCAGTCATCTAAGTGGCCAGAGGGAGGGGGGAAATCCCAACAGCCTAAGCTATTACCTGATAATAATTTCTTTGAGGTTGGATCCAAAGTTTTATTTCACTAGTGGAGTGTCCCCTGAATGCCCACTCAGAAACCTCCAGCTGGCAAAAATAGGCTCCGAGGGAGGCTTTTAAATTAATATCCATCCCTCTCCTACCCCCAACACCCCTCTCTACTATTCCAGAGGTCCTTCACCCTCCCTCCACAAAGCACATTCTAGAAAGACAAGGGGCTTCAAGTAAATCAGCAAAATCACCTCCTCCATTTAGCCAGTGAAAAGCTCTACTGGATAATAAGCACTATCCAACCCTAAACATACCTGGGCTGCTGCCACACTGCAGAACCAATGCAGTTTGACTTCGCTACAACAGCCACGGCTCCATCCTGTGGAATGGAATCCTGGGATTTGTAGTTTTCTGTGGCAGCAGAGCTCTCTGACAGAGAAAGGCTGAATATCTCACAAAACTACAAATCCCAGAATTGCATAGCATTGAGCCATAGCAGTTAAAGTGGTATCAGAATGTATTAATTTTGCAGTGTAGAAACAGTTCTAATCTTGTCTAAATTTGGAAACCAAGCAGGATTGGACCTGCCTCATAATTGGGTGGGGAACCATCAAGGAATAAATAGCTGAGAAAGGCACCATGCCTGACACTCATGCTTCTGCCACACAGAGTTGGCAGTGCTGGGTTGGTAGTCCCATGACCATAAGGCAACTTGCCATGTCCTTACAACACTAAAAGAGTTCCATGGATGGGAATCTAGGCTTTTGCAGGATCCAGACCATTGATCTGGAGGTCAAGTGCATTTAGGAGAGCAAGTGAAGATTTGCATTCTACTTGAGTATCCCACAATCTCATAGTCAACCAAAGAGCTAAGAAAACCAATTGCCTCCATAGTCTCCTGTTGACTTACTAACAAAACTTACTAACAAAATTTGTTTTAACTTTTTAAACTAAAATATTTTGCTCGTTATGAATCCCAAGATCATACCATACCTTTTACAACTATGAATGAAAGTGACTACTGAGCGAGAGCAGTTTCTTGAGAAATCAAAATGCCCTTGGAGAAAGAAAGAGCAAAGCTGTTCTTAGTCCATATTATGACATTTTACTGCTGTCGCCAATTTGCTCCACATGTCTAGCATGCTTTCTCTCCTTCTATGAGAGCTGATCTTATGGCTGTTGCTTATTGCAGGGCAGTGAAGTAACTGGTATCAATTAAAAGGCAAACCCATTATTAATAAGAGTCAGAGACTACTTTGCCATTTAAATCCTGCCTTTATAAGTGCCTAGCATAACAATTTGCTTTTATTCTATGGAAATAGTGTAAAATGGAGCCACTACAAGAGACAAGATGGCAAAAATGTGCAGGTGAGGGCATTTTACCTGATCTTTCAAGTTTGGGGAAATGTAGATGTTGGATTAATGTATCTGCATATGTTTAAAGGTAAGTTCAGGAGATAAAGTACAATACTGCAGATCATGCAACCATTTGCTTTTTGAAGAAGAAACATGGGATTAATTTACTGCAACCAAGTAATGGTATTTGAAGTGGAAACATAAGATTAATTATTTTACTGACAGATGATGGGGAGGTTTTGGGAGCAGGAATAAAGGTAGTTAATGTAGTAACAAATCTGTAGTATCTGTCATTCAAACCACATGATTCCCACCAGTGAAAACCATCATATGCTGCAGAATAATTTTAGGCTTTAAAATAGATGGATTGCCATCTTTACAGTTATGACATGGTCGAAAACACACTGCAGAAATAATCCAGTTTGAGACCAGTTTAAATTGCCCTGGTTCAGTGTTAGGAAATCTTGGGAACTTTATAATAAATAAATAAAAAATCTTTATTTCTATCCCGCCCTTCCAAGAAGATCAGGGCGGCTTACAACAGTGCAACAAGTGCACACAAATACAAAGTTAAAAGCACATAAACATCAACATACAAAGTAAAAACAGCAATAAAAGCCCCATAGCCCGTCCTCATGGCCACGGAAGAGGAGGGGAGGCCCACAGGATCTTAATCAGGGAATGCCTGCTTAAATAGGAAGGTCTTTAGTTTATTGTGCCCCCAGAGCTCTCTGAGAGAGAAGACTAAGGCGGGTTATAAACTGCCACTTTGAGGCGGTCTGCCGCCGCCGCCGTTTGCTCTGTGCGGGAGCCGCAGCAGCCACACCGCACGGCTCCCGCACGGACCGAAAAAGAAGCTCCAAAATGGAGCTTCTTCTTGCGGTGCCTCTGTGACGTCGTGAGGCGCCAGGGGCGCATTTGCGACGTCACAGACGCTGTGACACGTTCGGATGCACAGCGTCTGATATGTAAAGATGGCGCCGGCCGTGTGGAACGGCCGGCGCCATATTGTACAGACAGAGTCTGTACTAGAGCCAGGGGTGTCTAGAAGAGATGCCCCTTTTTTAAAATGGGACGTCCTGCGGACGTCCCAAGTGGTGGTTTGTAACCCGCCATAATGTCTCAAAAAACTACCTGGTCCCAGAATTCTCTGACATTGAACCAGGGCAGTTAAAGCGGTCTCAAACTGGATTATTTCTGCAGTGTGTTTTGGACCAATGAAGTAGACAGACCTAGGATTGTGCTTGACAGAGCTGCACCATCTTCCTGCATCTGGGATAGAGAGCTTGTTCTGCAACTGACAGTCTCCTCTGCAGTTTTATTAGCAATCATGCTTAATATTGAACTGTGAGCTAACTGCTGTGCCTTCGAGTTTCCATTCTGCATTGTAAAGAAGTCAATAAAGGAAGACAAGGCCTGCGCAATCACACCTTGGAAGCTGAAACATGAGAACAGGCCCTGGACTAGGTTTCACTGAATATTAAAGAGCCCATAAGCGTCTGGTCTAACTGTGCCATCATCCCATTCATTTCACAACATGAGACACCCCAATAGTCCAGAATGCTAAATCCACCTTGGAAAGTCACTGAGTTCTGTCTGGATCTGTCCATTAACTCTAGTGTGCCATAGTAGGGCCCAAAGGGTGCTCAACAATGGCTTCCTCTATCCCTTGGAGAGAATGTTAATGTAGAAGAAAAGTGGACCAGTGCGGATCCCAACAGGGCTCTGTCTGGGCCCAATGCTATTCAACATTTTATTCAATGACTTGGATGACAGAATTGGAGGCATACTATCAAATTTGCAGATGACACCAAATATGGAGGAGTTAGCTGATACTCCAGAAAAACAGGATCAAAATTCAAAATGACCTGAATAGACTAGGAAAGCGGGGCCAAAGCTAATAAAATGAACTTCACGGGAGAAATGTAAGGTACTACACTTAGGTGAAAAAATGAAATACACAGATATAGGGATGGGGGACACCTGGCTGGAATGAAACTACATGTGAAAGAGATCTAGTATGAGTCCAAGTAGACCACAAGTTGAACATGAGTAAACAGTGCGATGCGGCAGCTAAAAGGACCAATGCAATTTTAGGCTGCATCAATAAAAGTATAGTGGTCTAGATCAAGAGAAGTATAAGTACCACTCTATTCTGCTCTGGTCAGGCCCCACCAGATATTGTGTCCAGTTCTGGGCACCACAAATTTAAAAAGGATGTTGAGAAACTGGAGCGTGTTCCAAAGGAGGGGACCTAAAACGATGAAGGGTCTGGAAACCATGCCCTATGAGGAATGACTAAGGGATGCTGGGAGTTAGCCTGGAGAAGAGAAGGTTAAGAGGTGATATGTAGCCCTGCTGTTTAAATTATTGGAAGGGGTGTCACATGGGCAAAAGAACAAGCTGTTTTCTGCTGCTCCCAGAGAACAGGACTTGGAACAATGAAGCAAGCTACAGGAAAAAGAGATTCACCTCAACATTAGGAGGGAACTTCCTGACAGTAGGGCTGTTTTTGACAGTGGAATGCACTCCTCCTCGGAGTGTAAGTGGAGTCTCCATCCTTGGGGGTCTCTTAATAACAGAGGCTGGATGGCCATCTGTCAGGATGCTTTGATTGAGAGTTCTTGCATGGCAGAGTGGGGTTTGGACTGGATGGCCCTTGTGGTCTCTTCCAACTCTCGATTCTTATGATTTATGGTTCTAGTAAAACATGTGGCTTCTAGGCTGCTTGCACACAATGGGGAAAGAAGATGTTCGTGGCTGCCCCCACACTGGAGAGATAATCTGTTTTGGGGCGTGGCTTAACTCTTGTCTGGCTCAGGCTATGGAACTGGGAGGGGAGGTGTGGGGGCCCAAACCCAACTCCCAGAATTCCAAGCCTTGAGCCGACAAAGAGTTAAGCCACGCCAAAACAGATTATCTCTCCAGTGTGGGTGGGGCCAGCCCTTGACAAGTTCCCAGACCCCCACAAGTTTTAAAAGGTGCCACAGCTTGGAAAAGCCCACACAGCCTGGGGTCAACCTGGGTACAAAACCAGCCCTGGCCATTTCATTACCACAGGATTGAGATCCCCCCCCCCCCGCAATCCCAACAAGTCCCAGGAGAGTCTCCAATGCATTATAGGATTAATGCTCCAGAAATTGAAGGGATGCGGAGAGTCTATAGGGGTGGGACCCAACCTCATGCAGCAAAGCTAGGCACTGTCTACAGAAGCCCCCCTCTCCCCAGCCCTGAAGAAGGCAACAAAGGGAGAAGGGGGCGCAAAGGGGGTCGCAAAGAGCCCGTGTCGCTGCTGGGTGGGAGAGGGCCAGGAATGAGCATCCGTCTGCCTCCAGGGCAAGGCAAGGCCAGGCCAGGCCGGGGGTGGAGGTGTCCCCCAGCCCCTCCCGGGAGTCGCCCACTGCTTCCCTGAGCTGCCCCCAGCAAGCGCCGGAGGCTGAGGCCGGCAGCAGAGCCACGGAGAAGCCATTTTGACCGCTGCGTGACAGTGACAGCAGCAGCAGCAGCAGGCAGGGAAGGGGGGCCTTTGGGCCTGGAAGGAGGAGGGGGAGGGAGGGAAGGAAGGGAAGGCTTGGGAAGGAAGGAAAAAAGGAAGGAAGGAGAGTCTTTGGGCCTAAAGGGAGGGAAGGGAAGGGGGGCTCTGGAACTGAAGCAAGGAAAGAAGGGAAAGAGAGTTTTGGGGATAGAAGGAAGGGAGGGAAGGGAAACCTTTGGGGCTGGGAGGACCGAAGGAGGTGGAAAGAATGAAGAGAGAGAAGGAAGGGAAGAAGGGAGGAAGGGGGGCCTTTGGGTCTGAAGGATGGGATGGATGAAGGGCGGGAGGGAGGGGGGGATCCTTGGGGGTTCCTGGGGCTCCAGAGGGAGGCAGGGGGGCGGGCGGGTAGGGCTGGGGCAGGGCCGGGGGAGGAGGGCGGGGTCCTGGGGTCTTGCTTGAGGCTGGTCACCTCGGGATGCTCCAGCTCACCGGTAGAACTCGAGGGTGTCGTGACGACGTGGGGCGATGAGGCCCGGCTCCCCTCCGGAGTGACCCATGGCTGGCGGGCGAGAGGCGGCGGCGGCGGCGGCGGCGGCGGAGCCGCGTCGGAGGAGGTAAGCGGACTGGGACTGGGAGGCTGCTGGTGGCGGTGGTCGGCCTTCCCTCCTCTCTGGTTCTCGGCGGAGCTCCGGGGGGTCCTCCTCCTCCTCCTCCTGGGGAGGCTGCTGCTGCTGCGCTGGTGGATGGGAGAGGGAGAAGGAGAGGCAGGTGTCGGTGTGGCTGGTGGTGGCTCTTCTTCTTTGGGATGGGAGGTGGGCGGCGTGCTCCTTCTCTCCGTTATCCCCCCCCTCCTCCTCCTCTACGACTTATGACTCTCTTCTTATCTTCAGTCTCTTCCTTCTGCTCCCCTTGGGACCCAAGCGGGGAGTGAAATTTAAAACCGCTCTCCCCTGGGTATCTATGGCCAGGCTCGCCCTCGGACTCCTGGTGCCACGAAGGAAGGAAGGAGGGAAGGGAGGAAGGAAAATAAAGAGAGGAGGAGGGAAGGAGGAGGCAAGAAGGAGGGAAGAAAAGAAGGAAGGAAGGAAAGGTGAGGCTGCGGCGCCTGGGGGATGAGGGACGGGCCGCCTCCGACCCGGATTGCGTCACGGGCCTCCTTCCTCTCCCTCTCTCTTTCAATCTCTCTCTCTCCTCTCCTCCTCCTCCTCCTCCTCCCTCTCTTTTCTGTTTCTATCCCGCTTTCCCGGTGGCATCTCCCAGCTACGCAGGCGGCCCGAAAGGAGGGCCTCTCCGCCGGCGCAATGCACGACGCCCTCCGCCAGTCATCGCCAATGAGGGGCCCCTCTTCAGCTAGCTCCGTTATAATGGAGAAATCATTATCATTACAAAGGAGAGTCAGGCAGAGAGAGAGGAGGAGGATGATGAGGAGGAGGAGGAGATGCACATAGAGCAGATACCTGCACAACTTGGCAGTAGGGAGCAGCCAGAGTTAAAAGCAGGCTGAACTTCTTCAGGCCGCAGATTAATATTACTTAATTAATATTAATTATTAGTAATAAGATATATTGTTAATATTAATTGCATCTTCATCCTCCTCTGGCCGGCCCCTCTCCCTCAGGACAAAGCATTAATAAAAGACAAAAATATTTTAATAAAGAGAGAGAAAAAGAAAGATAATAATAACAAGAATAATAAATGTATTTTGTATCCTGCTCTTTCCCCAGAAACTGGCCCTCAGAGGTGGCGCGGAGGAGGCAAAATAAAATAAAATACAATATTAAAAAAAAACAACCAATGAAGTTAAAAACAGAGAAAAAGAGAGGGCTGCCCTAAGTGGCTCGTTATGTCTCGGTGTTGTCTGTTGCGTGTCCTTCAAGTCGTTTCCCACTTCAGGCGACCCTTTTCCTGGTTTTGTTCAGAGGGGGTTTGCTTGCCATGGCTTCCTTCCCCTGAGGCTGAGAGTGTGATACAAAGATATAGCCATGTATAATCAGTACAACAAGAGATATCCAGGTTAGTCCCTAGGATCAGTATGTAGGAGGCATCTTGTAGCCCCAACTGAAAGAAACAAAGTTGGCAGCATGAGCTTTCCTAGACTTCCATCTAAAGCAGGGGTAGGCAACCTTTTTGAGCCGGGGGCCGGGTTGCTGTCTCTCAGACAACTGGGGGCCGAAGCCAAACAAATAAAAAATTAAAAATTTAAAAATTTAAAAAAATAAATTAAATTATAAAACAAACCAGGACAAATGTAGGACAAAATTTTCAAATGGAAGACAATTTTTTTTTTAAAAAATGGAGGAAACGCCAAAAAATTTGCGTTTTTTTTTTAAAATGTTAATATAATCATGCATGTTTTCTGAGGCTTCTAGAACAATTGCCCCCCAAAGGCCCGGCGGCAATCGCGCGGCAGACTGGGCTGGGGCCGGTCCCAAGGCCTTGCCAGGCCGCATCTGGCCCGCGGGCCGAGGTGGTTCCTACCCCTGATCTAAAGCATCAGAGGAAGTAGTCTGTCTCAAAGGTATTACAAGATCTCTCTCCATACTGATCCTACAGACTAACGCAGCTATATCTTTGAATCAGGCCAAATTGTTTTTTAAAAATTGCCTATGTTGTTTGCCTTCAAATCATTTCCAACTTATGACCCTTAACCACCCCTATCACAGGGCTTTCTTGATACGTTTCTCCAGAAGGGGTTTGCCATTGCCATCCTCTGAGGCTGAGAGAGTATGACTTGCCCAAGATCACTCCCAGTGAGTTTCCAGGGCCAAGTGGGGATTCAAACCCTGATCTCCTAGGAGTTTATCACATGGGAGGAATTTCTCTTAATTTCAAATGAAAAGAAAGTGGGCCAGAACGCATTCACGTGAATCCGCTAGTTCAGCAAAGTTAAGTGAATGCGAATTGCATTCAAACTGACTTTCCATTGCCCGAAATTGCGTGTGGTAGTCTATCACACAATAATGATTGCATTTGGATTATACTTCCAATTTCCCTTGTCTGATAACGTCCCTAGTGTCCGAATCCAATGCTCGAACCAATACACGTCACTGCCTCACCTAAAAAAATAAAGGAGAAAAAACAGTTATGCCAATCTTTTTTGCCAAGCTATGGCTCTTCTCAGTTCAGGTAGTGTGGAGGAACAGAGAGAGGGGGAAGGAGGGAATGCCCTCTTTGAACTCTGTGTGGCACAGTCGAAGGACAACACCTTCCAGGTTCAGGGGCAACATCACACCAAACTGGGAGGACCCACTCAGCTATGAAACCCTCTGGGTGACTTCAGGCAAGTCACACTCTCTCAGCCTCAGGGAAAAGCAGTGACAAACCTCCCCTGAACAAATCGTGCCAAGAAGAATCCAGGATATCTTCACCTTAGGGTCACCATAAGTCAGAAATGACTTGAAGGCACACCAACAACAAACAAGTGCCAAAGCAGGTCCACTTTGGCCATTAGGAAAACAGGGGCTCTTGTTCGGTCTCTTGCTAGGGTTTTATGGCCATCCCTCCCTGCCTTGGCACGAGGTCATTGTGCCAGAGGTGTCATCCAGGGGCTGGGCCCTGTTTTCCAACAGTGGCTTGGTACCAGGAGAGGGCCACAGGACCCCAAGCAGCTGTGGGAGGAGTGGCCATAAAACTGAGGGAGGATGCAACATCACACAAAAAGACTCAAGTGACTGGCCCTGAGGTAAAATGAAGTGGTGGCCTCAGGCAGTAGGTTTTAGAGTGCCATAAAAAGACAGGAAAAGGTAGTTATGTGATTTGTTGTTACTCTATGCTTATTGCCGGAGGCTGAGGAGAAGTTCTTTTGTAATTTTTCATGTTATGTACCAAAAATAACTTGGCTGACTTGTGCACTTTGCAGCTTGGCTTGTTGAATGTAGGGAGCCATTCGCTGTGCTACCTCAGACAGCAAAACGTCATGGGCCCTGGCCAGTTACTAATAAGTGGCAGCCACTTGCCACTAGGGTTGGACCCACATATAAGTGGCCTCCCTCCCTCCCTCCCTCCCTCCCTCCCTCCTTTAACCCACCATTTCTAACTCTAGGTCTATATTAGAAAAATGTAAAATGCAACACAAATGAATCAACGAAAGAATAAGACTAAAAGGTAGCAAGGCCGTAAAACCTCATATCAGAAGAAAAACAATAAAGCCAATTTAAAAGTACAGTATAATAAAATCAATACAACACAAATGTATCAGCCTTCAAATAATGACTAAAAGGCAAAAGGGCCATAAAAAGCTCAGACAAGAAAGAAGAAATAAAAACAATTTCAAATGCCTGGGCAAATAAGAAAGGATCCATCTTCAAAAAGATAGTACTATCAATGGTCTTTAACCCTTAGGAAAAGAGATCCAAAATTAGGAGTCAACTGCAAAGAAGTCCCTCTCCTTTATATGCATGTGTGTGTGTGCTTGTGTGTGTGCACATCTATATATCTATATATCTGCCTGTTTGTTTATCTAACTATCTGTCTGTCTATCTGATCTATCTGTCTATGTCTATATGGTCCCTCACCAAGTGACAATACTCAGCTGAAGAACTTTCTAAGATGGTCTGAGGAGACAGGATGGACAGGATGATCTGAGGAAAACGTGAGCCTTGGGACTTTTGCATCCTAAGCCATTTAGAACCTTAAAGGTGGTGTAAATGCCAGCAGTTTAAACTGGTATGGAAACCAAAGAGGCAGTCAATGTCATTCTTTAAGAATTATAGCGGGCCCTTGTTATTCGCTGAAGTTTGGTTCCAGGACCCCCCATGGATAACAAAGCCGTGGCTGCTCAAGTCCCATTAAATACAATGGCATAGTAAAATGGTGTCCCTTATATAAAATGGAAAATCAAGGGTTGCTATTTGGAATTTATACTTTTTGGGGATATTTTCAAGCGATGGATACTTGAATCTGTAGATAAAACATCCGTGGATAAGGAGGGACAACTGTATTTTCATATCACAGGGTTTAGCTAAGCCATTCAGAATTATAGCCACTGAATTCTGACATCAGATTTTTTAATTCTTTGCGAGGGGGAGGCAGGTAGCTATTATCTCAGAAGATGGAATCAAGATTTAAGATGATCTTGACGAATTGGATATCTGGCCCATAACTAATGATGAATGAACAATAAATGTAAGGTTTAGCCAGGAAAAATTTAATGTTCAGATATTGGATGGGTGACACTTGACTTGATAGCGGTGTGCGTGCGGAAAAGATATAGAGGTCTTAGTGGATCACAGTGTGATATGCTAGTAAAAAGTCTAATTCAAGTCCATGCTGCATTAGCAGTAGTATCACATCCAGATAAAGAGCAGTATCAGACCATATGTTCTTCTTTGTCTGGACCTCACTCAGAGTGAGGAGTCAGTATCCAGTTCTAAGCACCAGAGTTGAAGAAGTTGAAACAAGGGAAGATGAAAAAGATGGCAAAAGGTCTAAAACCCAAGCCGTGTGAGGAATGACTGAGTGAACTGGGTATGTTTAGCCTGGAGAACAGAAGATTGAGAGATGATACGATAGGCATCCTTAAATATCTAACAAGCTATCAGATGGAGGAGTGAGTTCCAAAATACAGTACACTGAGCCAGGGCAGTTAAAGTGGTCTCGTACTGGATGATTTCTGCAGTGTGTTTTTCACTAGAGTGAACTTGTTTTCTGTTTTTCCAGAGAAAGAACTCAAACCAATGACTTCAATATACAAGAACATTAATTCCAAGTAAAAATTAGAAAGCATTTCTTGATGGAAAGAACTACTTGATAGTGAAATAGACTCCTGCAGAAAGTGATAGATTCTGCTTTGTTTTTTCAGGATAGTTCAAGGAATGTTTTTGTACTTTAGATTTAGATTTATTCATTGGTAAGTGGTTGAACTAGCTAGACCCTGTGGTATCTTTCAACTCTATGATTCTATGATGTTCAAGTATAGTACACATTGGACCTCCCCCATGACCTTGCTGGAGTATGATGAGTGGCTCAGGTATCATTCACCCAGCTGCTACAGTGAGAAAAGATTGTGAAGATGAAGGCTTTGAAGGCTGGCATCCACAGTTTTGTGGGTTTTTCGGGCTATGTCGGTAATGGGCTGGATGAGGGAAAACCGACTCAGTCTGAATCCAGAGAAAACGGAGGTGCTTGTGATAGGTTCTCCTGGCCTGGGGATGGCGGTGGTTCCACCTGTCCTGAACGGGATCACGCTTCCCGTGAAGGACTCGGTACGCAGTCTGGGGGTGCTCCTTGACTCGTCGCTCCACCTTACATCTCAGGTGGACGCGACGGTCAGGAGCACCTGCTACCAGCTTCGGCTGATTCGCCAGCTGCGTCCCTACCTGGGCCAGAGGGACCTTGAAACAGTAGTACATGCTCTGGTAACCTCTCAATTGGACTTCTGCAACGCGCTCTACATGGGGCAACCCTTGTACCAAACCCGGAAGCTACAACTGGTACAGAATATGGCAGCCAGACTGGTCACTGGCATATCCAGGGCCAGTCATATAACACCAGTGCTTAAAGATCTGCACTGGCTGCCTATTCGTTTCCGGGCGCAATACAAGGTGTTGGTTATAACCTATAAAGCCCTAAATGGCTTGGGCCCAGGATACCTTGAGGACCGCCTCGCCCCATATAATCCGCCCCGCACACTCAGAACATCTGGGCAGCAACTGTTGAGGGTCCCAGGGGCAAGATTGGCCTCCACATCCAGGAGGACCTTTACCACCTCGGCCCCGACCCTCTGGAATTCGCTGCCCGGAGAGCTCCGCTCAGCCACCTCCCTAGCCCAGTTCAAGAAGGGATTAAAAACCTTCTTGTTCAAATTAGCATTCCCGGACACAGTTCCAGTTAGTCTTTCCCCCCTCTGACAGCAGTGGCAAGCTGGCCAGAATTGGTTTTAATGTGATTTTTAACTGTAAATGTTTTTTATTGTATGTATTATGTTTTGTATAATGCTGTACACCGCCCTGATTGCAAGAAGGGCGGTATAAAAATAAAACTATTATTATTATTATTATTATTATTATTATTATTATTATTATTATTATTATTATGTGGCCATGTTCTGGGATGTTTCGCCTTCATCTGTGGCTGGCATCTTCACACAGCCGTGGCA
>NW_024802938.1:4199092-4310356 GCF_019175285.1 Sceloporus undulatus | reverse complement strand
TGGAGGTGTGTGGTGTATATATACTGTGTGACCCCTGGATGAGAGGAAATGATTTTCATGTTAATCTCTGTGTTAGTCTGTTGGTGAGTTGCAAGGCCTCAGGGTGTCTATTTAATTCATGATCCATTGTCTGCTGGGAAAGCCCCTGACTCTGGCTAATGTTTATTTGCATTTTAACAGCATTTTATGCTCAGGTTGGTTTATAATGTGTTCTGCTACTGCTGATTTTTCTGGCTGGCTCAGTCAGAAACACAAGAGACACTGCAGACAAGGACCTGGGATGGTATTGTGTGTGTATATGTGTGTGTGTGTGTGTGTGTGTGTGAGAGAGAGAGAGAGAGAGAGAGAGAGAGAGAGAAACACTGTGCCGGATTATATTTATTATATACCCCTTCTGTCCATGGATATGTTCCTTGCAGAGAGATATAAAAGCTAGTAGAAAAGAGTTAAAGTGTTCAGTTAATAACAAGTGAACTAAAATACATTTAATTTCATTGCATTTATGTTAGGGGGGATGTAATTAAGGTTATGTCAAATTGTCATTTAAATTTAAATTTTTAAGTTAAGTTTATATTTAAGCCTGTAATAAAGGCCTTGCCAGAAAGAAAAATACTATGCATGGTTTTAGTTCTTCTCCCCTCCATCTTTGTTTTGAGCTTTGGGGTGAAGGGAACAGACATAAATTTTTGAAAACTCCAGTTCTCGGCCACCCCAATGCTTCTCTTGATTTATCTTTTTTCTTTCCTTATAATTTCATCTCCTTTCCCTCCTCCTTTCCTTAGCTTACTGATTCCCATGTAGAGCTCCCAGGATAATAGCTCAAAATGCAATTTCTTGGGACAGATGAGGAGGACTATGTGGCTGCAAAGAAGACCACCCTTTTCCAAATTACCATTGTAGCTGGTTGATTTGAAAGCTTTAAACCTTGGATACAACTAAATCATACATTAAAGTAAGTGATTTGAATATTGTGACTTAAACACTGGAATTCCAAAACCTCAAAGGAATAACAAAAAGCAAGAAATGGTTATACAAAAATCTTTGAATAAAGAACCAGCTGAGAAATGGAAAAAAAAGGTAGCTCTTTAGATTGTCTTGCATTTCATTAATTAATAACACAGGTTACTGCAAAAAAACTTTAGTAAATCACTTCATTAAAAAAATTGATTCAGTTGCTTCTTTATGTTGTAAAATTCCAACTTAATGGGTAACTTAATATTTCATTGGTTATCACCATCATGTTGAATTGCAGTCTAAAAACAAGTGAAGATCTTTTAAAAAAAAAATCAGTGTGGTTTACCATCTGGTTGCTAAATTCTGAAATATCTGAAGTTTTCAAAGATAGAATTACAGTAATTTAACTTGGATGTTGCCAGACCACAATAACTGTTGAAATACGATATCTGTCCAGGAACATTTATATTGGAAGCCAGGACCAGGCATAAGAACTGTGCTGCTTCTATATAGCCCAGCATCCTATTCCCACAGTGGCCTGCTAGATGTCTCCAAGAAGTGCCTTTCAAGACATGAATACAACACAATGCATACAATACAATAGCACCCTCCCACTCATGTTCTGTAGTTACATGCTCACAGATGCACTACTTCCAATGCTGAAGGTAACATATACTCACTGTGAGTAGTCTCTTGTAATTAGGCAATTGTTGCTTCCTGGACCCAACCACTCACCTCATTCTTTGCACCATGTAATTAGTGAACAAGTGTAATGACTGAATGTTGATGTAGTTGGCCACACCGCAACAAGAACTTTTACCTACATACTAAGCCTGGAATAATTGAAACTCATCTTTACGGTGTTAATGCTGGGAAAAAGAGAACCTACAGCCCTGTAAGAGAAGAAGGTACTGCTGGGAAAAGCTGCAAGAGATGTGTTGCTCTATCTACAGTGCTAAGGCTGAACTCTCAGAGAAACTGAAGCTTAGAGACCTCTGAAAGTTATGTCCCAAGATACGTGTGGGGGCTGGCTATGGTTACTCAGATTCACCTCCTACATTATTAACGTCCTAGGTACATGATGAATGAGTATATATGAATGAATGAGTATACAATTGTGCAATTGTTCTATGTTTTTTCCTCCAGTGGGAGAACAAACCAGCGAGAGACAGGCTTTAGGAATTACCTCCAAATGTACACAGACATAAACAGAATGTGCGTGTTGTGAATATTCAGCTTTAAAATGAAACACTACCATGGCTGTGACAGTCTTTGGTCCACTGGTATTCACTTCTACAGCCAAGCTGATAACCCTTTATCTGAGGTATGCAATCCAGCATACTTAAATCTCTCAGTTGAATACATATACCATTAAGGTAAATAACACAACATCAAACGGAAGTAGATTCACTGATAGTGACATGAGTGGAGCTGGTATTGTGTTCATATTTCTTCCTAATGAATGACGTTCCCACTTTCCTTACTAGTAGCTCCTCCTCCTGCGTCCCACACTCTATCCCACTCTCACCAGGCCACCTGAAAGATGTGAGCAGCTTATATTAGTCCAATATACATATTAGTGGCTGGTAGCTGTCAAGTTAGCGGGGTGGTAAATCTGCTCTGAATCTTAGTCTTGGTATAGGGTTCAGCACCACGGTAGCCCCTTTTATGTTGATAGAACAGATTCACTGGTCCTCCAACAAGGGAAGGATAGGTTGCTTGCTTTTAACTGTAGATCTCTGAGAGAACATCTGTGGGTTATCTGCACCTGAGCAGTGGATCATTTGGAACCTTCGAGAGCTAGGAAATTAGTATTTTGGTGGTAGCCCCTCTCCACCTTGGTATGTGTGTCCAGTGCAATTCTCACTAAATCAATTTCCTGGATGCTGAAGCAGCAGCCAAGGAGCCCAGGAGAAGCAGGGCACAAAGAGGGGAGGATAGGTGGGGTTGTGTGAGATCACAGATGACCACTCGAAGAGCTACAGTTACAAAAAAGCAACCTACCCTTCTTTGTGGACTCTGTGACACACAGAAGGGAGCCTAGCAAGCTACTCACCATAGGAGGATGGAGAGTCATATGATGCAGGAGAAAAGGACAGCTCTCCCAAAAGCAGTCTTCACTCAGGATCTTGTATTGAGGCTGTAGTAGGTCGAAGACCAGGACTAAGTGGACAACCTGCAGGTATCCTGTAAGGGGACACCTCTCAGGAATGTGGCCTATGCAGCATAGGCAAGTTGAATAGTGGCAATGTGGAGAAACACTGCACAGAGACTGGCAGGCTTTTTGTGTTGGTTGAACAGCAGAGAGAAAGTCTCTGGGACTTCTGGGAAGGAGCCATACAGTCCACATAAAATGCTAGTGCTTGTTGAGCATCTTTGGAGTGGAGAGAGCTATCAAGGTCAGATGTAGGGTTTGGTATCAGGGAAGGCAGAACAGTGTCTTGGTTGAACTGGAATGCAGAAACCATCTCGGGGAGAAAATGTCAAGCTAGAGGATCATCTTTTCCTTGTGAAAATGGAAATAAGGGGGGTCGACCCCAAGGGCACATAGTTCCCCTGCCCTCTGGTTGATGTTACGGCTACCAGAAAGCCTGTCTTGCAAGTAAGCAATCTCATGTCATATAATGATTCAAAGGACTTTTTTGACAACTGGAAGAGAACCAGTTCCAGTCCCCAGTGAGCAGTCAAGCCAGCCATAGGGGGATGGAGATTTCTGTACTCCTTTTAAAATCTTTTAAGTAGGAGGTATGGAAAGCAGGAAGGCTTTCCAATATTCTGCATACTCAGTTAAAACACTGATAGCATTTGATCTATGAGAGGGAAATGCCATTGTCTGACAATGATATGAGGAACTCCCAAAACATGGTTGATCTGTACATGAGAAAGGGAAATATCTCAAGGTGACAAGCCTTGCTTGGCTCTGCCACCACCACCATAAATTTTGTAAATACACATGGCACGGTGCAAAGGCCAAAAGGTAGGATGCAAAAGCAGTAAGCTCTTTTTTCCCCATTGCAAAATAGAGGAAACATTTGTGGGATGGTCTGATTGCAGTATGAAAATATGCATCTTTTAGGTCAAGAGTTGCAAACCAGTCTCCCTGCATCAGAAGAAGGATGGAGCTGAGAGAAACCATTCTGAAACATTTGTATTCTATGTAGAACAGCCAGAGCTTGACCTGCTGGAATGATGGCAGTGGTGCATTGAGCATGGATCCAGGGTAGAGTACCATTCTTGAAGTGGTGATGGTAGACTATGTTGAGTATGGTCCAGAGGAGAGGAGTGAGCTGTAATCCATGAGGATGAGTCAAGGATTTTCCCATCTGATATTGTGCCCACCAGGAGAGTTTGTGGGCACTGCTCTAGTACTGAAGCACAGATGCTATCTTCCAGTTGGGCTGAGGATTATCAAGACAATAGAGATGGGAACAGAAACTTCCCTGTACCGTGTCCACTGGTGATGGGTCTCTGAATGGGCTGAAGGATGAGAAGATGGGACTGGCTGTCTTGGTCCTGGCACCTGGGAACAAAGGCAAGAGACATCAATTTCCTTCCTCTTTTTTTCTTCTTCTTATGCCTTCTGTGAGTCCATTGTTGAGGTTCAGTAGGAGGAATCAGTATCAAGAGATCTACCTGGGGTGTAAGAGATTTGGGATTGAGCAGCCAATTCCAACATGGGACATCCATGCTCTCCTGAGTCCCCTTCAATCTTGGCACTGATTCCTGCAGGAATCTCTTAAAGGCAATTCTTACCAATGAACCTGAAAAGGTTGGTACAGACACAGAGTGTGAAGTCACAGAGAGGCACTGAGAGGAGACTCCAACAGCTTTTGGTCTGTGGCTTTTAAGATATTCTTTCACATGAGAGCCATACAACAACTGATTGCATCATGCAATTGAATACTTGACAATGGAGATTTTCAGACCAGCACTTAAGTGCTGGTAAAACATAGCTAAAACGTTTAGGGTGTGTGTGTGTGTGTGTGTGTGTGTGTGTGTGTGTGTGAAAGCCAGATGCACTTCCTACAGGGAATCCTCAGCTCCTCTCCAGAATCCCTGAATAGTTTGGAGAAAGGCAATTTCCTATTAACATTAAGCTTCCATTCATAGGAAATTGCCTCTCCCCAAACAACTCAGCAATGCTGGAGGGGAGCTAACGATTCCCTGCCATTTAGGAAGCACGTCAGGCTTTCACACACGTGCTCTTCCTAAACATTTTAGCTGTGTTTTACCAGCGCTTAAGCGCTAGTCTGAAAATCTCCAGCATCTTCAGATACAATTTCCATGTTACAGCTAATATATGTCCATAAAAACTTTTCAACAAACAACAGTGTAGGAACTTCTAGAGGTAACCAACATACATAGGATATTTCTGTATTTTAAACTGTCAATTGTCTTTATGAATTATGTACATCATATTGATGTAATGTTTAATGAGGGGCAGTTTATAGCAGGATTCAGGAAAAGAAGAGGCACTAGGGACCACATTGCAAACATATGATGGCTAATGAAGCACACCAGGGAATTCCAAAAGAAAACCAGTATGTGTTGTATAGACTACACCAAAGCCTTTGACTGCATAGATCATGAAAGCTATGGAATGTCCTTAAAGACATGGGAGTGCCAGCACATCTGATAGTCCTGATGAGGAATCTGTACTCAGGACAAGAGGCTACTGTCAGAGCAGAACACAGGGAAATAGAATGGTTCCCAATTGGCAAAGGGGTCAGACAAGGCTGTATCCTTTCATCCTATCTGTTCAACTAGTAGGCAAAACATATTATAAGAAATGCAGGCTTGAATACAGAAGAAGGAGGAGTGAAAATAGGAGGAAGGAATATTAAAAATCTAAGAAATGCAGACAACACCATAGTACAGTGTACCCATACCATATATGAGTGCACTATATGTGGCTTTCAACTTATGCTGAAGCCGTGCTGCAATAGAATGAATGGGGTGTGCGCCCATGTTCAATGGGACTCAAGTATATGCATTATTTGCCTTACATCGGGGGGGGGGGGACAGAACAGATCCCCCATGCAAGGCAAGGGTCCACTGTACTAGCAGAAAACCTCAGAGACCTGGAACACCTACTAAGGAAAATCTAAGAAAAAAAGGGCAAAGGCAGGCTTAATGTTGAACATAAAAGAAAACAAAAATAATGACCATCAAGGACCTTCATAATTTCTACCTAGACAATTAAGAAATAGAAATATCATAAGAATTCCCATACCTGGAATCAAACATTGATAGAAATGGAGACTGCAGTCAGGAAATCAGAAGAAGATTGAGAAAGGGGAGCGTGCCTATGAAAGAACTTGAAAAATTTCTAAAATGCAAAGATATACAATTGAGCACAAAAGTTAGAATCATACAAGCCATTGTATTCCCTGTTAGAGTGGATGGATGTTGAGAGCTGGACAGTTAAGAAAAATGATAGGAAGACAATCCATTCATTTGAGATGTACTGCTGGAGAAGGGTGCTGAAGATCACATGGACAGCCAATAGGACAAATAAATGGGTCCTACAGCAGATCAAGCCGGAAACCTCCCTGGAAGCCAAGAGGCTGTCGTACTTCAGACACATCATGAGAAGGAAGGACTCATTGTAAAAGACAATAATGCTGGGAAAGGGGAAGGGAAGTAGGAAGAGAGGAAGGTCACATGCCAGATGGATGGACTCTATTAAGGAGGTCACGGGTATGGGGTTGCAGGAATTAAGCAGAGCAGTGGAGGACAGGGGGTCTTGGAGATGTTTCATCCATAGGGTCGTCATGAGTTGAGATTGACTTGAGGGCAGTTAACAACAAGGAATGTACAATGGGTTCACCGTAGGGTTGCCATAAGTCGAAAATGACTTGAAAGCAAACAACATGTACAAGTTGCAGCAGGTTCGGGGAAAGGCAACAAGGATGGTAAGAGTTATGGAGAACAAAACAAAGGAGGAGAAGTTGAAGGAGCTGGGCATTTTTATCTTGATGAAGAAAAGACTGAAAGTTGACATGATTATACTGTACCCTTTAAATGCCTCAAGGGCTGTCACAGAGAGGAGGGGGCAGATCTCTTCTGCTCCATTGGGTAGGAGCAGGTCTAATGATTTGAAATTACAGGAGAGTAGATTTTGACTGAACATTAAAAGGAGTATCATTATTATTATTATTATTATTATTATTATTATTATTATTAAATGTTACAATACAAAGTGTTACAATTTCTTCATATCCAAATATGCTTTACTTATTTTATACTAAAAACACCTCAGTGCACCCCTTCCCCGGAGCCATTCTCATCCATATATATATGGAGTATCTTGACAGAAAGAACAGGTCAGCAATGGGACAGTTGCCTAGAGAGGTGGCAGGGTCTCCCGGACATCTTCAAAAAGAGACTGGACAGCTAACTGCTGACAGTGCTTCAGCTGGAGATCCTGCACTGAATGAGGCCCCTCCCAACTCTGTGATTCTATTCTATTACTCGAGTATCAGTTTTTCCATATCAATAAAATGAATACATTTTAACAAAATTATTAGGTTATTAGAAATTAATATTTCATTTTTGTCAATAACAGCATATTAGCCAAATCCTATTTTATCTTTACAAAGTATCTTTAAAAAAGTACCAAGAATCAACTCTGCATTACACATTATTCTAAGCATTGCACATGATTCTAAGGTGTAATTTCTTTTGAAACTACTTAATAAATTTTGGACAGTGTAGATAGCTTGTTCATTCTAAAGTCTCTCTTTCATTGTACTAACTCTAGGAAAGACTGTACATGGAGTGCACATCAGGTTGCTGTTGTTTAATGCCAGGATGATTGACAACTTGGTACATGAAGCTACAATATGTTGTAAACTAGATGGTTTTAATGATCCTTTTAATGATCCATTACTTTGAGACAAAGGGTAGGGAAGAGGGCTGTTATTTTCAGTAGATGGCATTTTCTTTTACTAGCTGTCACAATCTTCAAAGACATAGGACAAGGTTCATGGATCAAAAGCAGGATTCCTTTAGTCTCCCACCCACACAAGTGTCCAGCAGACTCCCTGGCTGAGCTCACAGTGGTAATGATATTCCACAGGTTTCTAAAACCAGCTTCCCATGTGATGGACCTCATGGCTTTTATTACATCAGGGAGGGATTACTCACCATGTTATTGAACCAATACATTTTGTAGACTGCACAGTCAAGTAATATTTTGTCCAGGTCAGTGAACTATGATCCACTGTTAGGGTAGGACTTGTTACATATATTGTTTCATTAAGGAATGTATATCATTTTGTGGAAAACCTGTATATTTGTGTTGCAGGGTTCTCCTCTGGAAAGATGGAAACTTCATTCCCTGGAGATTAATCAGTTAGTCTCATTCTGAAAATGAGACTGCCAGATGTCCCTGCCAACTCTGGAGCTTTGGTTCCTTATTGCTGACATGGCTGACTAGTAGCATGAGGAAACTGAAAGACCAAATGAAGCATTAATTTCTTTGTATACTCTTCTAGAGTTGGCCAGTAGGCAACTTTTTGATTTATTGATGAGTTGCACATATAAAAGCTGTAAGAATATGCACATCTCCCACCTCCCCACAAGAACAAACCACCAAAGCATAATTAAACCTTAGGATGAATCTGAGTGAACATGGCATATAGCCATTTGAAATATGGTGTGTGTGTGTGCCAAAAATGAAAACCAATAACCAAACTTCCCTCTCTGCCATCACTGTGTCTGCACAGTGCTACCCAATACAGTGGGACCTCGATATACAGTATGTGGACTTGCCATTCATGGATTTAAGCATCCGTGGACAACAAGCCCATATTGTCCCCAATGGCGGCCTGTTCACATTGCTGTGCATCCATTAGGGACAGCCTCTGTTGTCCGTGCCCGTGCATGCAGCCACACCACCATTGGGAACAATGGGACTTCACCTGAAGTCCCACTGTCCCTAATGGCAGTGTGGCCACATGCACATGCTGCCATTGGGGACAATGGAGGCTTACGGGAAATCCCATTGTCCCTAATGTCAGAACAGCTGCATGCATACACCACCATTTGGGACATGGGGGGGAACAGATCCCCCACAGATCCCCAAGTCCCATTGTAGTATCTTTGCTGTATATTTCTGAAGCTTTCAGAGCTTAGCACCTCAGAAGTTATACCAAAAATATTGGTGGGTGGCTCAGTGTAGCATATTTTCAAACAATAATATGATGTGCATGTTCTTCACACTCATCCCTCTAGTAAAAAAAAACAAGTTGTGGCAAAGGTTTCTAGAGTCACTGCTTTCTGGAATTAGTGTCATTTAGTTTCATAAAAGTATACAACAAGGGTCTCGGAGCAACCTTATTCTACTTAATAGGATGATTCCAGCATTGACTCCAGCTAGTCACACACGATCATATTGAACTACCTTGCCATTGATGCTTACATTAGACATTTTGTTCTCAGTCTCATTATGATAGATAAGATGTGAACTTTCTCTGTGTTGCAATGTTTGTCGAACTTTATTATTTAAATAAATATCCTTCCTTCCCTTCAGTGTGAGCAAAGAAGGGGCCAACCAAGGCTAGGAAACTGAACAGCCTGGGTGAAGCCATTGAGAAGTTCTATTCTGTGTCCATACCAAACATGTCTGTGACAACAGTGGAACTGAAAGAACCACACCTGGAGGATCTCAAAACCCAGGTAGATTCATATAGGGAGATACAGGCCTTCAGAAAGTCCAGAGCCAAGCTATACAGGGCATAGCTGTGTTTTGAATTGTTCCAGGGAACAAACCAGTAATCAGTGAAGCTTTTGCAACATGGGATTTACATCCCCTGTAACCGGCCCTGGCTAGCAGTTTGACAGCAGCATTTTGGACCACTGGCATTTCCAGACAAAGGCAGCCTCATGTAGATGGTGTTACAATAACCCAAACAATTGTATCAACTGTGCAGTGCGGTGATGAAAGCCATCAGGTCACCAGAGGTTTCTCTGTAGACTGATCTTTGGAATGAAGTGGTGCAATGAATGTTACACATGGTGCAAATAACATAGTGCAATTAATAGTCACAACTAAGCCTTGCCAGCTGGGTTTTTTCCCAGAGATCCTTTCTACCACTGAACATTAATTTATAGTAACCAAACTCCTACATCTGCCAAAGTAAAAGCAAGGAATGTTTGGTGTTGAACATCAGGAAGATTTGCTTAAAGGTCTTTTTCTGTGGCAAACACACAGATTTCTCTGCATCCCTGGAGTCTTCAGGTCAGTTCATCAGAATTCCTGAAAACACATCTTCTTCTATTTTATTTTCTGAAAATCTTTTCCCTATGCTTTTCTCTTGATGGGCTGATGATGAGAGTCTTTTATCATTTTTGGTCAGAAGTGCTTAAAGTGCAGCCATTTCCTAATGTGCTAGTAGAAACACTTTTTCTTATTTTCCCTGTCCCTATCAGTATTCCTTTCTGTTTCCCCTAAGCCTCTAGTAGAATTTGATGAGACAAAAATGGTTCCTTGGAAAGATATGGGGGAACATGGAGAAACAGAAACAGACACATGAGACCTCTGTGGGTGCATGTCAAGAAAGAAGTAATCCCAACCATTTTTCTCACTCATTTTGCTATGATGCTTCCACATGGGCTCACCATTCTGCTTTTGATGTGACTGGAATTAAACAACTACAGAATAAAGAATTTTCTCATTTCAATCCTACCATTTTCTCCTCCTTCCCCTCACTGTCCCAGAATCCTTACAACCCCAATTTGATTATCTGCAACACCACAACAGCATCCTTATTACTCAACTAATGCTGAGCTGAGCAACATAGTCAAAGGCCCCATACAGACTGCCAAAATAAAGCTACTTCAGGTCACTTTGGAGGTATGCTGTTTAAATGATGCAAGCGTTCTAAGAGTCCAGAAGCTGTGCCAAAGCCATGCTCCAGTTCTTAGGACCCGAACGTGGCTTTGGCGTGGTTTCCAGCCCCTTAGGACACGTGTGTCATTTAAACAGCATACCTCCAAAGTGACCTGAAGCAGCTTTATTTTGGCCTGTCTGTATGGGGCCAAAGCCTGGTTTTCTTAAGCCTAACAGGACTTAACACCAAACATAGTCCTAGAGCTAACTCTTATATATCAAAGTTCTGGTCATGGATCTGTATGATATCCATTTGATCTTCTGCCTTATACAGTGGACCCTTGTTACATGCTCAGGTTTGGTTCCAAGATCCCCCGTGTATAACAAATAATAATAATAATAATAATAATAATAATAATAATAATAATAATAATAAATTATTTGTATCCCACCCCTCTTAGAACAATCGGGGCGGCTAACAAAGTTAAAAATACAGCACATATAAAATCCCTGGTGCCCTCCCCTCCTTAAAAAAGTATTAAATCCAATGCAGAATTAAAAACAAACAAACAAACAAAAAACATACAAGTTAAAAACTGACCAGAAGATCAACAATACCACATCAGCCAACCATCAATGGGAGCAGCAGTATCCATGTATGCTTGAGTCCCATTAAATATGACATAGCAAAATCATGTCCCTTATAACAAATGGAAAATCAAGGTTTGTTATTTGAAATTTATACTTTTTTTGAACATTTTCAAACTGTGTATGCTTGAATCCGTGTATAAGAAGAGCCAACTGTATATTTAATATACTGGGTATTATTTGTTACTGATGTATTTATGGTCCAGGACAGACTGCCCTAAAAGGGCAGCCTGCTGGCGGCCTATTTCCCTCTGGAGGGACACCACAGCCACCAAACTGTGCGGTGTCCCTTCGGAGTAAAAAGAACCTAGAGGGACGCCCATGTACATGGGACGCCACCATTAGTCCGCCGCTGCCCCGTACTAGGGTTAGGGATCATGCTCTTGGTGTGCTGTCCCTAACCCTAGAATCGGTGATGGCATGGTGCTTTGGGGCCGTCTGTCCTGTGCCTGAATCAGTATTCATACATAAAGTCTTATAACTACCTTCTTATTTCCAACAAGCTAATCCCCAGTGTAGTGTAGTGATTTGAGCATTCTCTCAGCCTCAGAGGAAGTCAAAGGCAAATCCTCTCTGAACAAATGTTGCCAAGAAAACCTGATAGGTTCACCTTAGGTCACCATAAACCAAAAATAATGTGAAGGCATACAATAATAATAGCCCCAATGTGACCTTTTGTTCATTTTATTCTTGTGTATTTATTGTCCAAACCACATTTGAAAGAGAGTGTGTATGAATGTATGCCATTGGTACAAATCTGCTGACAGGTACTGTTGTCAAGATTAGAAGATCCTTTCTGGCATATGTGTCTCAGTCTGTGTGCCATTTTAGTTTGGAGTGGGCATATGTTATCTATATATTTGATAGAGTGGTTTAAAAATACTTCGTGATCTGCTGAATCCAGACCCGTCTGGACCAAGCAATATACTTTAGCTTAGACCCTAAACTAAAACCTTGCAGCTGACATTTTTATTTATTTATTTTGTTACTTTATTTTTAGACCATCTGATAACCAGTATTTTGGCTGATGCCAACTCCATACCTTAAGCCAGTGATGGAGAACCTTTTACAGACCGAGTGCCCAAACTGCAACCTGGACCCCACTTATTTATTACAAAGTGCCACGTCCCTCTGGCTTTCTAGTAAGAAACTCTGGCAAACTCTGTGCTAGGGCAACAGCATGTGTGCCCACAGAGAGGGCTCTGAGTGCCACCTCTGGCACACGTGCCATAGGTTCGCCATCACTGCCTTAAGCCAATACAAAACAACAGTAACACTAAGCAAAAAAAATTTCCTCAGATACTCAAAATTATGAGAATTTGCCCTTATTTTTAATTCAAAACAATGTAGGTAAGGGGGAAACATCATTTTGGTTCATGATCTTGAGACATACAGTGTCCCAAGAGAAATATGGAAATGCATGAAGTCTTCAGAAGACCTTGCTGTAGTGAATGAGTAAGTTGTGGGGACATTCATTGTGATTTTACTTTTGCCTGGCAAATTCTGAATGCCTAAAAATGGAAAATAGGTGATTCACTCACCTAATTCTCTTTCTGTTCTCTATCCTTGTCCATATTTTAAACCAAACTCCAGAATTTACCAACAGGATCTGTGTGATCTTTTATAAATCTTTATTGGTTAAGTCAAGACATTCAAATTAACAGACAAGATAGTCAAACACCTGTACTTGGAACTAACGAATATAGTTCAACTACCATTCCTTGCTTGTCAGAGGCAGCTTCTTTGGTCCATTTTGTTTCAATTCAATTGCAAGCACTTGCTTTTTATGTGATACAAATTGATGCTGTTTCCTTATATCACTTTTTACTCTTTTATGACATTCAACAGTTTTGGTTTTTGGCAAGGAAGACATTTTGAATTAGTCAAAGGGCTTTTTGGGGATTCATTTTACCAAGAGTATATAAACTATGGCGGGTTACAGACCAAAGCGGCAGTCTGCCGCCGCCGCCGTTTGCTCCGTGCGGGAGCTGCAGCAGCCACACCGCACGGCTCCCGCACGGACCAAAAAAGAAGCTCCAAAATGGAGCTTCTTTAAGCGGCGCCTCTATGATGTCGCGAGGCGCCAGGGGCGGACTCACGACATCATAGACGCCGCAACACGTGCGGATGCACAGCGTCCAATACATAAATATGGCGGCGGCCGTGTGGAACGGCCGCCGCCATATTGTACGTACAGAATACGTACTAGGGTTAGGGGGGTGCGGAAGCACCGCCCCTTCCTAACCCTAGTACGTATTCATTACGTACTAAATGGCGGTGTGTAACCCGCCTATAATAGGAAAGAATAAAACAAACATCTACTTGCAAGTGTACTGTATTTACTGTATGTGCAAATCAGTTTACCAAGTTCCCATTACTTTAGTCACTTTAGTGAGTCAAATCTGCCTGGGACTAATAGCTGGGTTTAGGTATTATTCTTTATGTGCTTGTAGGTAAAAAAAGTATTTTGCAAGGACTTCTTGTTAATGCTACAAAGTCTGTCTTGACAATAATGTACAAAAAAGGGAGGGAACTCAGTGAATGGCAATTTTTAATAGAAACAATTCTACTCTTCCTCCTCTTCAGGTTATTCTTCAGAGGATATCCTTTTCTTACTCATCTGATTTTCACAGACAGAAAATTTGTCCTGAGGCTCTTCTGCTGGGTACATGTTTCTAGGTAGCTTGTAGCCAGCAAGTCCATCACAGTCAGTCCCTCAATCCAGTCTTGTGTTAGCCGCACCTTGTTGGTCACATGGTAATTTGCTGTTGGGCATGCTTATTTAAACAGTCTTTATCTATTTGTTAAATACATTCCACTACCACCTACATTCTTCCCATGGTGGCTACAAAAGAAAACATATTTCTGTGTAGTAGAGGTTCACAAAATCATCAGTTAACTGTAAAATCATGTTAAAACTGAACGAAAGCAGCATATATATTAAAACTAATTCAACTGAAAACTAATAGAACTGTTGACTGTCCCCCTGTTAGGTACGTATTTACATCACTGTAAACTGACTTAGGATTATATATTATGATGTTGTGCAACATTTATATTTTCAGGAGGTGAAAACAGAGACATAGCTATGTCTCCAGGACCACTGTACAAATGGATTGTTTTTCCACTTTTAAGGTTCAAGAGCGTCTTCATAGGCAGAAATATCTTCTCACCACCACAGGTGAGGTTGGTGAGGACACAGGAGATAGCCTTCTTTGTGGCTGCTCCCAGGTTGTGGAATTCCCTTACACTAGAGATCAAACAGGAACAAACAGGAATGTGGAAGTTGTGGTTTTCATGCCTGATCCTTTTGTTTTTCTTGACTTTACACTGAGGGAGGCCAGAAGGAGCAAAGGTTAGAGGGCAGGTAACCTTCTTTAGAGGGATCATTTGTGTTGTGTGGATCAGCAACAATGGTAGGCTGGGACCGAGAGGGCCAGCAGTGATGGTTGGGGTAAATGAGAGGAAGTATGCACTAAAAGTTTTGTTCTACTTGTGACTAAGGGGTTGTGCAGACCGGTTGGAAAGGTCCCCAGGCTGATGTGATGCTGTGCACTGCACCACATGGCACATGGTGTCATGGCGCTCCTCTGGCACTGTGATTAGATGATGAAGCACCAAAGGAGTGCTGTAAAGCTGTGGTGCCAGTGGCTACGGTGCCCTTTCCAGAGTACAAAAAGAATCTGAAAAGACCAGATCAGGGCTGCGGCGTGCGGTTGCTGTGGCCCCAATCTGGCAAAGATGGAGGCAGTTGCAGGCCACCCCTTCAGGGATGGTCTGCACAGCCCCAAAATCTGCATCCTACAGTTGCTATTTTATATTTTAAACTGGGGAGGGAACTGGGAGTTGAAAGCAACTGCAATATGAAGATTATTTAAATTTGCCTTATTTTTCTCTTGAGAACCATTGCTTTTACTAATTAACACCTTTTCAAGATAATTTCAATAGGACTCTGGAGAAAGGAAGCCGAACTCAGGCCAAGTTTGTAACAACTATCGTAGCTCTGTTAAGTCTCCACCAAGCTGTAGTACTAGCCAACACGCTGTAATGGCTTGAGTATTGGACTATGACTCTGGAGACCAGGGTTCAAACGCCTGCTCAGTCAAGAAAACCCACTGGGTGACCTTGGACAAGTTACATTCTCTCATCCTCAGAGGAATGCAAAGGTAAAGCACCTCTAAACCTTGCCAAGAAAACCTTGTGACACGTTTACCTTAGGATCACCAGAAGTTGGACACAACTTGAAGGTACACAGCAACAAAACATTAGTTTTGTTTTAATCTCTGCACTGGAGTATAACCAAGACAAGCACTGTTAGTGCATTACATCTGTGCCTCCTGGTATATGTGCTTATGCATCCCTGCACTTGCATACATGTGTTTTTCAACAGAGGTAGGTTATGGCCGTAAGGAAGGCAAACCTAATTCTGAGTAAATCTGCATAGTACTGTTGCTTGTATGGTTTACCAAACAGTGTTTAGAATGATCAAGCTCTTTTCAGTTTTCAGGTTAGCAATGCCTGTTACAGACTGCCAAAATAAAGCTGCTTCGGGTCTCTTTGGAGGTATGCTATTTAAATGATGCATGGGTCCTAAGAGTCCAGAGGTTGCGCCAAAGCCACACTCCATTCCTAAGCACTGGAGTGCAGCTTTGGTGCAGCTTCCGGATTCTTAGGATGCATGCATCATTTAAATAGCATACCTCCAAAGAGACCTGAAGCAGCTTTATTTTGGCAGTCTGTATGCAAATGAACATTTTTCTTCTTCTTGACCGCATGTTGCCAATTCCTAGAATGTGTTCTTTATTGGTGGAATTCCAATAGAGATTAAGAAAACCCCTCATACAGTAGCAGTTGTTTAATTTCTAGACAAAGATGCCCATCTATCAGTGCAAATCTAGAGGATCCATAAGAATAGAAAATAAGATCTACTTAGCTTTACCCCTCATGACTCATGGCCCCACCAGACTTATTGAGTATGAAATGCCACTGCTCCACATATATGCTGATGGGGTTTGAGCAGGTACCGACTGTCTGGGAAAGCAATTTAGAAGTTCAACAAAAACATCAGCACATGGTTATTGGGGAAAAGACAATTTTCGTGTTGGCGATCATGAGGAGGGGGGAAGGAATGAAATGATCAATGTAATACAGATCTACTGTGTGATTGAACCTGGAACCCTGTGTACAGTTCCAATCACCACACTTCTGAAAGTGTTTCCACAACCTGGAATAATTCTATTGTGGGGAAAGGTCACAATATTTGGGGGCTTTTAAATTCAGAAAAGCAGCTAGTAAGGGGAAATATGATAGTGATATATAAATTATTTGTGAAATGTTTAAAAGGGGACAAATGGAAGTTTCTCTCTTTCTTGTATAATTAATTCTAAAACCTAGAGATATCCAATGAAGCTGAGTGATGGAAGACTGAGTGTACATAAAGGAAGGAGTTTTTATTTTTCAAAGAGGAAATAATTTAAGATATGGAATTCATTTTGGCTGAATGTGGCAATAGTCACTAATAAAGGAGCTTATCACACCATGTCCTTATGGTGGATTATACCATTCAAAAACTGCTGCAGCTGTACTTGCAACAATAGCAGGTCATTGATAATGTGTATTGCAGGCTTGCCACATTGTGCTGTAATAGTGTGATTTGCACATTTTTTCATCTGCACTAATGCTGTTATCACCACATTTGCCCCACCTTGTGCTTCATGATTGGTTTGCCTCAATTTTTTTTAAAAAAAATATAGCTGTAATAATGCAATTATGACTTGACATCATTATGACACACCCATCACAATCCAAATCTCTCATTGTGAGAGGTGGCACAGGAAGAGAAATGGACTCCCTGCTACTGCCATATTTTATAACTTTCTGCTGTGAAAAACAAAAATGCTTATTACACTGCTCAGTTGTTTCATGTTGGGTGTATAAAATCCACTTCATTATTACTCTTTAAGCTGTGATAAGGCTATTATGGCATGGCATCATAATGTTATTATGCTGCTACCTTTAAACGAATGAATGAATGATAACAATAAATCATTTTTTTTAAAGTAACCTTGTGGTGATAACTCTGTGGTGTGTGATATTGCAGGAAAGCAGTGGAGAGACCTTTAGAAAACAGTCTCATGAAGTAAAAGCACCTGAATACTGGCTTTAATGGTTAATATCAAATGTACTGTTACTGCATTATAACAGCAAACTGTTTATATACAGTACAATTTTAAAGAAAAAGTCTGAACATTATTTGAAAAGCATAGAGCATAGAAGACACAACTGTTCTCTTGGGAAGTCTTGTTTTCTCTGTCCATCCATCAGAAGTAGTTTGAGGTTTCCCTGCTAGTGATTTCCTTGGGAATTTTCAAGGGGGAGAAAATTTATTGTTCTCATAATGAAATTGAAGGGGACTCCTGCACTCAAACTAGTTACTGAACTGTAGCAGAAAAGGGAATCAATAACTAATTATTTACATCATGGGGGAAAAAAGAAATTACACTCCCAATGTCTGTACAGAACAAAAGCAGGAGGAGAGCCACGATATTGTGTGATAAGGCTTAGACAAAAGCAGGACTAAACTACTGCTATGAGAATATACATGGTGTGATAAGGTTCAAAGATGGTTTCAAAAGATTAGTCAAATTCATGCAGGGTGAGGCTATATCAATGGCTACTAAAAGTCGCTGCAACTTCCAGGATTAGAGGAACGCCAGTTGCTGGACACCAACTGAGTGTTGTTGTAACAAGGCTGTTACTTTCATGTTCTGTTTGTGGGAGGCCTGCAAGCATCTGGTTGGACACAGTGGAAAACCATCTGCTGGATAAATAGGCCTTTGCTCTAATCTAACAATACTAGCCAGGGCTGAGGGTGAAGCAGAAGAGGTACACCTAACTCTGCAGTGTTAAAGATAGGCCCACACATTGAAACAGGAAAGGTCAGTGGCTCTGGAATAAGACTTCGCTTCGCTTTGCTATCTTAGCTTTTTGCCTTTTCAAAGTTAGGATTCCCATCACAGTTGAGAATGACAAATGACACAAAGAGAAACACTGGGTTTTCCTCACTTTATAAAAGCTACAGCCACAGATGGATCATAACTGCAGCATCAGGCTATTACTGAATGTGAACATAAGCCATTCAAAAACTTCATATGAATGATGCTAAATTTTAATTTCTACAATTTGATTGTATACAGTCCATTAATTTTGCTTCTCATGCTTTTGGCTAAGCTCAAGTGTAGTGAATTAATTTGAAATTTGCTTTGAGTATTTGGTTAAAGTGGTATCACAACTTTTTTTTTTTAGTATCACAATATCTAACACTCACTAGGTGTGGTGAATACACTTTTGCAAGATACACATGTCAGAGTGTAAGGATATGCCTCTTTGCATGGTGTTGTGTTGAAATCATTGTAACATGTATGGTCAGATCTCTACCTAACAAGTCCAACTCTCTGCTGCCTTACACTGCAGGTGTGTGCTATCATTACAACACCAACTTGGATGGGTGTGTTTGCTACCTGAAGGTGTGTACTTGTTTGTAAGAATACTTTTTGCATCCTGACTTATGCATTAGTAGTCATCTAATTTTCCTTTAGGTACGTGGCTTGTAGCAATATAGTCGGGGGGAGGGATGGCTGTTGATTGTGTAAGCTGCACACGATTACATTTGCCTTTGGTTTTGAAATTATTTGAAGATGGTTGGCAATTTAATTGTTTGTATGATGTGATGAGGGCAGAATTGTTCACACTGGAGTCACTTGTCACCTACTAGTTAGGGGGTTATTAACCCAAATGACCTTGAATGTTTTTTTAAAATTTTTGTCATGGATGATTCAAAGGGAGAGGACAGAGATATAATTTTCAATCACAGTTATGATTGACAAAATCTTCTTAAGATCCTTGAGGCAATGGTCACATTTACAATTACGCTACTCAGGAGTGGGGAAAGTAAAGCCTATAGGCCTAAATCTTTTCCCGAGATTTTTTTTAAAACAAGGCATAACAGTTTATTGCTGGGATGTGGTGGCAAACTGCTAAATGAACTACTGTCAACATGAGAAGGAAACAAACACATTAAAGTCAATGGAATAATTGATATCTTAGTCAATTTAGTTAATTTTAGTTCAGTATTATTATCAATATCATATGAAAATCAAATTAAAAATATCTAAGGCTTACTTAAAAATAATTTTAAAAGTTATCAAGTAGGGGACAGTTTAATGAATTTTAAAATATTTAATGATATTAATACATTTCCGCTAATTTTTAATCTACTTTACATATGTAACTAATTTTATGTATGTAACTTTTAACAACGTGCCCAAACAAAAGTAAAAGTATCACTCTGAAGCAGCTGGGCAACTCCATTTCAATTGTCCACTGTTGTCTTAAAAAACCGAGATCAGTTTCGGCATTTAGTTTAGTGGCATCAAGATTAGATTATTAGAATACAATCTGCAATATACACTGTGATCCCAATTTTTTAAAAAGAGAAATTCTGGGGAACATAGAGGTCTGCAGAAAATAAGTTGTGGATTGCATTTAGCCCACTTTTGCGCTAAGTAAGGGTGCAAAGAGATCCAGTGTAGTGATCTGAGTGCAGGGTTCAAATTCTGATTGGCCAGAAGCCCACTGGGTGACACTGGACAAGTCACACTCTCTCAGCATCAGAGGAAGGCAATGTCAAACTTTCTCTGAACAAATCTTTCCAGGAAAATCCCATGATAGGTTTGCCTTACTGTAAGTTAGAAACAACTTGAAGGCACACAACAACAAAGCACTAACTTTTGTTCAATAAAGCTGAAGCTGTCTGCACTGGAGTGTAATGAAACATGTACTGTGTAACTAAGAAATGACATGAAAGCACATGATGACAACAACAAGGGTGCAATGATGGCACAACACACTGTCACTATTGAGACATCTAGAATAGATCCATAAAGCCATGAAGCTAGTTTTAGAGGGGGTATATGCCCCCCAAAATAGCTTGGAAGCCTACTCCTGGGTCATCGTTCCCCATGAATAATATTTCTATCTTGCCTGAACTAAACCTGCTTGTCCACATCCAGTCTGAAATTTATTCCAAAGTACCAGGTAGGAATGTTTACATCTTCCTTAGGATCAGAAGATGCAGGTAGAACTGGGTAACATTACAGATGGTAGTTACAAGATACTGTAGAACTGGATGTCATTAGCTTAAAGATAAAACACAGTTTTTATCTCTGAATGACTGATCTCACCCAGAAATTTAATGAAGATGCTAAATAACACTCTGTAAATGAAAGATCTCATTCCACAGTAGTCTCCCAATATCACCACAATGTCCCCACAAAGCCTAATCCTGACAAACCAATCCACAATATCTTAACATTAGTTGTATTTAAAAACAACAACAACCTACAGAGTTCCAAGCTGACTGTTGGGACATCCTCATAATATCTCTGATGTATTCCTTCCTGAAGTTAAAGGTAATGCTAAAATCCCTCCTTGACTGGAGTTAAAGCTGGACTTTGTTTTGTATTATGGTGAAGAAACAGGTCAAACAACAGAAATATTCTTCAGCTAAGAAAGTGCAGAGCTATATTTACAGAGCCAGCATGGTGTAGTGGTTTGAGTGTTGGAGTAGGACTTTGGAGACCAAGGTTCAAAATCCTGGCTTGGCCATGTAAACTCAGAGGATGGCAATGACAAATCCTTCTGAAGAAACTTGCCAAGAAAACCCCATGACAGGGTTGCCTTAGGGTCACCGTAAGTGAGGAATGACTGGAATACACATCAAAAGTTTATAAGAATCAATACGACTTAGACATTGTGTTTAGGATTAGGTGTATGCAATTGACGGGCAGGTGTTCATATTTTATGGATTTATTTCTGAGAATAAATAAGGGCCTGGTTCACATGCAACTCCAGCCCCAGGTTTGGCATTATGCAAGTTTGCCCTAGGAGATTATTGCACTGCTTTCCCTCCGATCTGGCCATGGGCTGAGACCGGGCTGGGACCACGTATTACTGCACAGCTCCGTGCCCAGATTGGAACCATCCTGTACCTGATTGGAACATCTCCCATTACTTTGCTAAGAACGGAAAAGAAGCATTTTTAGCTAAGTACAGGAGAAGTCCCGATTTGGCACAGAACTCTGTGATAAGACACAGGTCTTTATCACAAAGGGAAAAATTGGTAGTTTAAACTGTGATTATCCCATGATTATCCCGATTGCCGCCGGGGCCTTTGGCCTTTCGCGTGCAGGCGCAAGGGAGGCAATTGTCTATAGACGCCTCAGAAACATGCATTTATATTAACATTTTTTTAAAAATCAGCAATTTTTTTTTGCGTGTCCTCCACTTTTTTAAAAAAAGTGTCCACCATTTGAAAATGTTGTCTTACATCTGTCCCGGTTTATTTAGTTATTTAATTTTTTAAAAAAATATTTAATTATTATTATTATTATTATTATTATTATTATTATTTGCTTCGGCCCCCCAGTTGTCTGAGGGACAGCAACCCAGCCCCCGGCTCAAAAAGGTTGCCTACCCCTGTGATAAAGTCTACAGTCCTAGCCTGGTCTCAGCCCATGCCCAGATTGGGAAAAGACAGCCAATGCGATAATCTCCTTAGACATTTGTACAAATTCATTAGTGCAAAAACTGCAATTTGCCATCTTATTCAAACCAGCAAACTATGGTTGCCCTTTCAAACTATAAACCTGCTTCAACTTCTAATCTGCAGGGTAAATTCTGATACAATAGGTAAGTATGGTTTGCAGGAAATAGGAAGTAATTGGTGTAGACAGTGGAAGAAGATGAAAGAGCCCTAAACTCATGGTTCTGGTATGAACGGAGCTAGTGAGAACTGATGTGAGGCCTTTTGATGGTAAAGACCTATCTAGAAATCAAAGTGGAAAAAAGCACAGTATTTCAGCGCTCAATGTCCCATCTACCTAGGTAAAAACTAGAAGTTATGAGATAGGAAGAAAGCTGCTGCTTCTTGAGGTCCCTGCTGCATATTTTGTTCTTAAACACAATGAAATACCTTACCATAACACCTTAATAATTCCTGGATGAGCTACACACTCATTCCTATCTAGTATTTTGGTGGGACTTAAGGGTGTGTGGCCCTTAAGATGATTCCAAGCATTCCTCACTATTGGCTATGCTGCCTAGGGCTGCTGGGAACTGCAATCCAACACCATCTGCAGGGCTGCACAATTCCTATTCCTGCTCCAAAGGATGAGACTGCCCTTTCTTTTGAAAAGGGGGCCTTGCAAGGAAAACCTAAACAGGGTTTGGGGAAGGGAGCAAGTTGTGCTAGGGCACAAGTTACAGGGTATAGTTTAGCCAAGCTTTTCATTTTGACAGATCTGCATAAATGGCACTGTGGGGTAAAGCCTTGCCATATCCACTTGATGTTATCACTGTTCACAGAGAGTCCCATCACCCCATCCTAAACTCTCCTGGATCCAAGGGGGTTGCGGTTGATCTACTAAAATCTGTTATAGCTGGGGATTTTAGTGGCAATTATTACATTTGCCACAGAGGTATATCATTTGGTCTTCTCCCATTCAAACCTCCATATGAATAAATTACATTGCTGCCTCTTTGTTACTGTATTATGTGAAAATGTTAAACTGATTTTAAGCAAACATAGAAGGTATGTTTGAAATTAAAATGCAGGATATGTGACACACACTGGAGGGGCGGTTACAGGCCACTCAAAATATTTTTTTCATATAGAGTAGCGTACATTGTGGCCAATTGTGAGAGGTGTGCTCTCTCAGGGGCAACTGTGATTGATGTGCAATATGAAAACATTTGAATATCCAAAGAGATAGGGCCATACTCCAGCACAGTTGAAAGTGAACACCTCAATTAATGTTGGTTAATGATTCTCCAGTGCAATGCTGGGTACTATAGCTAGTAAGATGATCAAAGGATCTTTATGTAATTCACCCCTTCTTCCTATAAACTCGTGTATAAATTTGTGTGGAACCCAATCTGTAAAGAAAGGAGTGCTGTAACAGGGCTGCCGATGACAGGAGGGGGAGATAAACTTTCATTAGACAAGCAGATGTCAACTCTTATAATGCTGAAATGTATCTCTAAAGGTTCTGAAGCACTTTTAAAAACCTAGGGTGCAACCACGCCGCATACAAAAACCACAGAGCAAAAACAGTTTTACTGTCAGCAGACTAAGATTTTGAACACAACCAGAAAACATAGGAAATCATAGAATCATAGAGCTGGAAGAGACCACAAGGGTCATCCAGTCTAACTCCCTGCCATGCAGGAACTCACAATTAAAGCACCCCCGACAGATGGCCATCCAACCTCTGTTTAAAAACCTCCAAAGAAGGAAGAAATCATATACCTGTATATTTAGAAGATGTTTTATTAGCATTTTTCCAAGTAACAGATAGAAAGTAGAAGATAGACAATCTGACCAGACTACAGTTGTTGTTATTATTATTATTATTATTATTAACCTTTATTTATAAAGCGCTGTAAATTTACACAGCGCTGTACATACAATCTTTTTAATTGGACGGTTCCCTGCCCTCAGGCTTACAATCTAAAAAGACACGACACAAAAGGAGAAGGGAGTGGTGGTGGGGAAGGAGCCTGTCTAGTAAGATAATACATATAAAATACATCGCAATACAGGAAATGATTCAATAAAACAGACAACAAAAGAACATCAAATAGCAAGTGAGAATTATGCAATGCCTGGGAACGCTTCTCTGAACAGGATGGTCTTCAGCTCCGTTTTGAAGCTGGTTAAGGAAGTGATGGCTATTGCTCGTGGGGGAAGAAGGTTCCAGGAGTGAGGGGCAGCAAGTGAAAAGGGGTGAATCCGAGATGGGGCAGAGGAAATCCTGGGCTGGGACAGCAGACCTTGACTACCAGGAGGGCCCTAGTGGGAAGGTGAGGGGAAATAATATAGGCATCCTTTTGGGTTGGGTGGCTCAGTAATAACTTGGTAGGCAGAAATTCACAAGCTTCCATAGTTCCACAGGAGAGGCTCTCTTTATTCAGTGGAGGAATCATGTGTATAATCATTTTGTCCCCATTGCAGATATGCAGGTCACTTTCCTAATTCTTGGCAGACTTCCAAGCTTATGGCTCTGATACCTTTTCAGAACAAAATGTATTCTACTGCCAAGATGTCAGGATGATGCTAATGAGAATGCAAAACATATGCCTTATGCGGAAAGACTTAAGGAGCTGGGTATGTTTAGCCTGGAGAAGAGATGGTTAAAGGGTGATATGATAGCCCTCTTTAAGTATTTGAAGGGGTGTCACATTGAGGATCGAGCAAGCTTGTTTTCTGCTACTCCAGAGACTAGAACATGGAACAATGGATGCAAGCTACAGGAAAAGAGATTCCATCTCAACATTAGGAGGAACTTCCTGACAGTAAGGGCTATTTGACAGTGGAACAAATTCCCTCAGAGTGTGGTGGAGTCTCCTTTGGAGGTCTTTAAGCAGAGGCTGGATGGCCATCTGTCGGGGATGCTTTGATTGTGATCTCCTGCATGGCAGGGGGTTGGACTGAATGGCCCTTGTGGTCTCTTCCAACTCTACAATTCTATGATTCTATATACAATCATCCCTCCATACTGTATTTGCGGATTTGTTTATTCATGGATTTTATTAATATGTTCTCTCTAGGAATATCTAGGTCCTCCAGTGCAACTCTATGGTCAACTTTAACTAAAAGTTGCACTGAAAGACCTAGAGATTCCTAGAGAGAATACTCCACTAGGCATTTGTAGCTCCTCCAGTGCAGTCCTATGACCAGTGTCTGTTGGATGTTGACCGTAGAGTTGCACTGGAGGACCTAGAGATTCCTCTCCTCTCAGGTAAAAACATAGTTTTTGTTATTTGTGGGTTTTCCATATTCACGAGGGTCTTGTGCCCCTAATCCTAGCGAATATGGAGGGACAAGTGTAAATCCAGAGTTTAAACTCCTCTGTGGTGTTGAGAAAAACTAGATGAAGGTAGGCACAACTCATACATGAAAGGGAAGAATATTTGCCTTGGCTGAAAGTTACCTTCACAAAAGAGTTAAATTCAGGCCAAAATGTATACCTTGGAAGTTACTACCACCAAGTATGAAGTCTATATTTTGTGGTATAAGAGTAAATACCATTCATTTCACGCAATCACTATGAGTTTATTTTAATATCAAAATTGTTTTTCAACCTTTATGAAATCAACCCCCTCCTCTAATCTTATCAGATCTTTCATGTTCCCCCTACCTATTTAAAAAAACATCAATGGACATATCTATAAAATTGCTACATTCTTTGTGTTGTTTCTCCCTCCCTTCCGCCCAAGTCAGTCATTTCACATATCCAGTTTCTGTACATTTTCTGTACATTAAAAAAAAAAATTACACCTGGCTGATTTGCACAGAAAATAGCATTTCCATTCAGGAAACAGCTATTTCTGCATATAAAATAATATTTATTGTGCAAAAAATAAAATAAAATAAAATACTGTTTTCCGAGCAAAATAAGCAAATACAAATTTTGTGCAGAATAAGCCCTCAATTGTGAATAGGCTCTGAAAACTGTGTGGTTTGAGCAGGAAGAAAATAATTAAAATAACACATTGTTTATTTTAAAGAGGAAAATTGCAGTGGGACATTGGTATCCTCTGGGGTTTGGTTCTAGGACCCCCCTCCCCCGATGCTAAAATCTGTGGATGCTCAAATTCCATTGCATACGATAGGGCAGTAAAATAGTGTCTCTTATATAAAATGGTAAAATCAAGATTTGCTTTTTGGATTAAAAAAAAAATATTTTCAAGCTGTGGATGGGTGAATCCATGAATACAGAATCTGTGGATATGGAGGGCTGACTGCAGTGATCAGTTACATCCTTACTTTTTATACAGTTCCTCTCAGGACCCTTGGATTAATATCCTGTATTTAACTTATTAACTGCCACCTTATTGTCCTGTAGCTATGTGCTAGTAAAATGATTCCAAATAATCTATAATCTATTGACACATCCTGATACAGTATATACTATCCTAATATATAAACATGCTAGTATTTGGAACAGCTTCTTTGAGGAAAATTGAAAGACAAAGCATATTCATTATAACCTTAGAATAAAATAGTTTAATTTCCTCCAGAGTCTAAGTTTTCATTGTTCACTGCTGTCCCAGGAATTTTTTTCAAAAACATTCTTCATTTCATATTAACAATACTTCTTAACAGTACTTTACTCTTGATACTCCAGATGATGCTGGGTACAGATGTTTTAGTAATGTGCTCACATTCTGCTGTATTTTCTGGACAGAAGCTGTTTTGTACAAACTCATCAGCTGGGAACAGTGCTTCCCAATTGCATGCAAATTTTGTCAGGCACTCCATTTGAACCATGCAACACTTGGCAAACACTCATGTCTCCCCTGATCTTATGGGACAATGCCCTGGTTTCATGATGCTGAACAGTCCCAAACACATGCAGCTCCATTGCAACTCCCAGGGAAGAATGGATATGTCTGGTTACAGTTACTGCAGTTCCCCACCCCAATGAGGGTGGAGGCTCTGCCAAGAGTACTAGCACAATAGTGAGGTAGTACTGCTCCCTTTCCTCTCCCACTCCCTCACAAATACCTGGTATCAGAGACTTAGGGATAGTCTGTGCTGGCCAAATAAAGCGGCTTCTAACAGCTTTGAAGTCTGGCAATTTAAATGCTACATGAGGTAAAACTGGGTGGAAAGTAAAATGTAGCTGAGCTCCAGGGCTACAAAACTGAGCAAAAAGATGTGATACTCTGGCCCAAGGCAGAAAATGCTCATCATCGCATCAGCATATAAATAGCTTGGCGCCAGGACGGGACTCATGGTTGTCTCTGATTCCCTTCACAGATACTCCTACAGACGCACAACTTATCCCATGCCTAGAAATGGATGGAAGCCATGACTTGTGAACAGGGTGCTTGCAGCTGCTCTTCAATGCAAGAGGCTGAAAGGAAAGATGCATTCAAATATTTGACTGCTAGCAAGGGGATCAGACTAGGTCAAGGTCCTATCTCTTATCATTCTGTGTGGATAGTAATAGTTGCCAGTTCATTTGTAGCTTCAGCTGTATAGACTCATATGCCTAGTTTACTGAACACACAAATTTGGTACAGTGGACCCTTGGTATCCACTGTGGTTTTGTTCTAGGACCCCCCATGGATACCAAAATCTGTGGATGCTCAAGTCCCACTACATACAATGGTGGCATAAAGTGGTGTCTCCTATAATAAAATGACAAAATCAAGGTTCCACTCTATTCTGCTTTGGTCAAGCTTCACTTGACAATGAATACTGTTTCCAGTTCTGGGCACCACAATTCAATTCAAAAAGGTGTTGACAAGGTGGAGTCTGACTAGAAGAAGGTCACCAAAATGGTGGCGGGTCTGAAAACTATGCCCTATGAGGAGTGGCTTAAGGAGCTAAGTATGTTTAGCCTGGAGAAGCAAAGGTTAAGAGGTGATATGATAGCCCTGTTTAAATATTTGAAGGGATGTCATACTGAGGATGCAGCAAGTTTGTTTCTTGCAGCTCCAGAGAACAAGACCCAGAGCAAACTACAGGAAAAGAGATTCCACTTCAACATTAGGAAGAACTTTCTCGCAGTAAGACCTGTTCAAGAGTGGACTATGCTGCCTTGGATTGTGATGGAGTCTTCATATTTGGAGGTTTTTAAAGAGATTGGATGACCATCTCTTGAGGGTGTGTTGCCTGTGTATTCCTGCATGGCAGGCAGTTGGACTGGATGGCCCTTATGGTCTCTTTCAGCTCTATGATTCTGTGATTTTAAGACTTGCTTTTTGGAATTTTGTCTTTTTGAATATTTTCAAGCCATGGATGGTTGAATCCATGGATGTAGAATCTGTGGATATGGAGGCCGACTGTACTTACACTCTGCCATGAATAGCCACCTAACTCTCAGCTAATACTAAAGGCAGAATTAACCCCAGAAACTATATTCTATCACTATTGCATAAACAATGCATCTTTTATGGGTATGGCCAAAATATATCCCCCAATATTGTGGAGGTGATAGTAGTGCAGGTGGTGCCATTTTTGAGTGGCACTGCCCACACGGGGGCTGTATGAATGATGTGTGGGTGTTTATGTGCCCACATGTCTCCAACAGGAAGCAGCATTTTAAGGGCTACAACGCAGCCCTTATGAGGGACGTAGCCAGGATTTTGGGAAGGGAGGGTTCCAGACTAAGTGCCACCATTATAATGAGACTCGGACACGGTGGCGCAGCGGCGCACACCATTCATTGTATCTAATGGAAAGGGGGGTCCGGACCTCCTAGACCCCCCCCCCGGCTACATCCCTGTTATGATGCGGCTTCTTTTTTACTGTGCAGCTGCACTGTGCAGTTTGGGTGCTGCGGTGCAACTGCACAGTACAAAGGGCTGGCAATTCCCTGCTGGTCTGTACCGTGCCAAAGTTTGGCAATCAGTCCTGAAAAACACCAACAAGACCCAGCCCATGCAAATGAAAACCATCCAGGGTGAGGGTGTTTCCCAGCAGACAATGGATGATGAATTAAATAGACACCCTAAGGCTTTGTCATTCAACAACAAACCAATATAGAGATTAACATGTAAATCACTTGCTCTCAACCAAGGGTCACACTGTATACATATCCCACTCATTCCCATGCCAGCATTCTCTGAAGATGCCAGACACAACTGCTGGCGAAACATCAGGAATAAACTCTTCCAAAACATGGCCTCATAGCCTGAAAACCCCACAAAAAACTATGGATTGCAGCCGTGGTCTTCGATGTTTGGTTAACTTAATTGGTTATATTTTGACAAGGTTATAATATCTTTTAAATGTGCATGAAGAGAACTATGGAAATTTTCAGCATGGATTTGTGGGGTGAAGAACCTTGACAATTAGGCAATCTGATTCAGGAGGAAACAGAAGAGTGATCCACAAGAGGTGTTTTTTCATTGGGTAATGAGCTACAGAATGAATTTTCATGACAGCAAAGATGCCACACACCTTTAAGAAATATACATTTATTCTAAAAAACACATGTCAAGATGGATATATTTTAATAACAAACCACAATTATTTGCATTCTTCTAGAAACACCTGGAATTCTTAAAACAATAATTACGGAATACCAGTAACATATATCTATAAATGGCTTATAAATGGATTATTAAGGATAGTTTGTTTACTTATTTTCTAGAGGCTGTAAATGTACCAGCATAAATACAGTAGCTGCTCCTCTCTGTTAGTGAAATCAGTGGCTCGGGTTTGTTATGATTATATGAAAATGTCAGTGTGTGAACTAAGGAACTCTAGGACATATAATCCTGCAGTTTAATTTCAAATTAAAAACCTGTCTAAGATTGATTCCTGATCTAGAACATTAATTCAATTTATTGAGAAAGTGAGGGAGTAGTGGAAGTACAGTAATTAAAACATTAGTTATAATTGCTCAATGAGATTGAAAATCAGAGATGTTCTTGATGATTACGTGGAAGCTTTACAATATTAAAGACTTGTTTCTTTTGGCAGGCCTACCCAGTCAATTTTTAACAAAGAATGTTAAATTGGGATATTTTAATTTTAGGTAGGGGGATTTTAATGTGTCCTACGTTTATGCATTTTAATGTTGTTATGTGTTTTAATCTATGTTGGGGAGAGGTGGGTAAGAAATAAATTAATAAATAATAATGAATAAATTATAAAACAATAACAAATAAATATTATTATTATCTCTAGTATTTATTGTGCCACAGATAAATGAAACTAGTCTGAATTATATATATATATATATATATATATATATATACACATATGTATATACACACATTCTCATAATGATTAGTATAATGGTTGTCTAATTAATAAAGTAAAAAAAAAAATAAAGTAAAAGCTAAAGTAAAAAATTAACATAATATTAACATGTTTCACCTTTACAGCACCTAAATCACATGTGTCAGTACAGAGGCTTTTCAGAGGTTTCACTGTATTCTAGCTACAAAGTGGCTTGCAGCCTTGCACAGATAGGGGATACATCTTAAAAGAATTGCCTTGTTTCTAAAAATGGAGAAACAGGATTATTCACACAATAAAAGTAATCCAGGATGAATTCGGGACGAATATTTGTTGTTCACATGCACCCTAAAGGCACTTGATTAAATCTGGGGGGTGGGGGCACTGCTACCCCAGGATAATCAACACTGGGCTTTCCCCCAGGTTTTTTATAAAAGATTTGCATTGTCAGCTGTGTGAACAATGATGCCAATAGACCCCAAGAGACTCGGGATAAAGCTCTCCATGCCTTTAACGGGTTTTGAATGCACTCACATCATTGATTGCCAATGTGGTTGGGAAAGCGCCACCTCTTCCCCAGTATAACAGCCACAGCTGGGTAGAAAAGGGGAAAGAGAGAGGAAAAAGAGGGGAGAGAAAAAGGGATGCTGACCCCCCTCTGTGTGGCTGAGGGATCCCAGTAGGTGTAGGGACAAAGGAAGGGTGCCCACACATGTGAGCAACAGAACTCGCAGAGATGCGGAGTGATGTGGCTCTCAGAAAGATGTGGTTCCATTGTGTGAATAACAAGCCCGGAATGTGTGAGTGAGGTTATTTGCATTGTTCTAGTAAAAAAAAAAAAAAAAAAAGTGAAAATAACCACACAAACATACATACATGTGCACACACACACGGGTTAGAAAGGAGTTATTTTAGATGTTAAATAAAAAAGCAGTTAACATTATTAAAATGTTTATTAAAATAATAATAATTGTAAACCGCTCTGAGAACCTTTAGGGCTGAATGGTTGGGTACAAATACCATCAATAATAAAATAATAATAGTAATGATGTGGGAAGTCAAGGGGAGGATGGGGAAGGGGGAAACTTCCGCAGAAATAATCCAGTTTGGCACAACTGCCATGGCTCAATTGTTATGGAATTCTGGGAACTGTAGTTTTGTGAGGCATTTAGCCTTCTCTGTCAGAGAGCTCTGGTGCCACAACAAACTACAATTCCCAGGATTCCCTAGCACTGAGCTAGGGCGGTTAAAGCGGCTTCAAATGAGTTTGGATTATATTGCTTGAAAATGTAAGATATACCAGTACTGTACATCTCTCAAGGAAGGTAATCAGTTGCTTTCAAATGCACTCTATGGCTGCATCCATACTGTGGAAATAATTCAGTCTGAGACCACTTTATCTGCCCTGGCTCAGTCTCAGGGAATTCTGGGAATTGTAGTTTTGTGAGACATTTAGACTTCTCTTGTCAGAGAGCTCAGGTACCACAATGAAGTACTATAATCCCCTGAATTAAAGCGGCGTCAGACTGGATTATTTGTGCGGTGCAGACACAGCCTTTGGTCTAAAACACACTGCAGAAAAAAATCCAGTTTGAGACTGCTTTAACTGCCCTGGCTGAATGCTAGGGAATTCTGGGAACTGTAGTTTTGTTTAGCCTCCTGTCAGAGCGCTCTGGTGCCACAATAATCTACAATTCTCAGGATTCTGTAGCACCGAGTAGTTAAAGCAGTCTCAAACTGGGTTATTTCTGCAGTGTGTTTTGCACTTTTGTCAATCTTATTTATTTATTTAGGTCATTGTGGAAATGGTTTCGTTTGTATTTCTTTATGCGTGCTATATTACTGTTTCTTGTCCTTTTTTGGTTTTGTTTTGTAAGTTACATGCTAATTTCAAGTAAAACTCGTTATTTTTTTAAAACATAAAAAACATGAAGGGGAGCAGTGAGGCCAGAGTTTAAAAAACGGGATAGAAAACAGGCCTTCCTCAGCCCCAAAAGGTATGAGGGGAAAAGGACCTGTTTCCCGCCCTTTTAAACCCAGGCCTCTTTCCTCCGCTTCTTGTTTTGTTACGTCACGCGCCTAACCGTCAGGGCGCTCGAGCCCCTCCCTTTCCACCCCCAAAGGATGAACTGAACGGAGAGACGTGATTGGCCGAGGCTCTCTTTTGCGTCACGGCGCTCGCGCCTTGGCCGTTGATGCGCCTCTTCAAACTACACACAGCTCGCTCTCTTCCCCCCTCCCCCCAGAAGACTTTTTCCCGCGGCTTGATGACGGAAGGAGGCGCGAGGGGAGAGGCCCATTCGGCTGCCAATCAAAGTCGCTCGCTCCTCCCTTTCTCCCTCCTAGAAGACTCTCAGGGGCGGGAGCTTTTTCCCCCTCCTGCGGCTTGACGAGAAGGAGAGGCCCGCTCGGCTGCCAATCAAGCGGCTCACCCAATCAGGAGCGCGGCGCCTGTTTTTGACGTCTCCCCAATCCAATCAGCGTCGCCATTGTTTTCCTGCGACGAAATTCAAACAGAGAAAGAGCCGTTCCATTGCTGCCTTCCTTTTCCCCCTCCGGCAGAGGCTTCCAGGAGAGACGGACTCAGCGTCGGCCGGAGGTCAGTGGCTCCTTCAGTATAAAGCTCTTTCAAGCCTCCCCTCGTGTCCTCCGCCTCTCTTCGGCCCCGTTTTGTCAGAGGCTGCTGGGCTTTGCGTTTTGCTTTCCCTTCTGCGGCTCCTGCGAGGCTGCAGCAGAAAGGCACTCGTCCCTCCATGTTCGCTGCAAGTGACAAAGACGTGATGATTTTGCCAGAGAGGACGCCTCTCTAGGCATCTCCAGGCCCTCCAGTGCGACTCTGTGGCCAATGCTTGCTAGACATTCACCATAGGACTGCCCTGGAGGAGCTACAAAGGCCTAGAGGAGTCTTCTCTCTAGGGATTTCTAGGCCTTTCAGTGCAACCTTTAGTTAAAGTTGACCATAGAGTTGCACTGGAGGAGGACCTAGATGTTCCTAGAGAGGACATATTGATCAAATCCGTCAATAATTAAATCCACAAATGTCAAAGCCGCAAATATGGAGGGATGAGTGTGTATATACACACACACACACATGTAATCCAGTTGCACACCGCTCTAACTGCCATGCTGTGAGTCCTGGGACTCCTCTGGCACAGGAGGGCAAATATCTGACTCCTATGGAATTCTGGGAATTGCATGTTTTGTGGGATATTTTACCTTCCCTGCCAGAGAGCAAACTAAAGATCCCAGGATTCCACGGCCTTGGTTAATTAATTAACTGGATTAATCCCACAGCGTAGTTGCAGAGCTGCATCCGCACTGGAGAAATAACCCAGTTTGACACCTCTTTATCAGCTGTGGCTCAATGCTGCGGAATCCTGGGAACTGTAGTTTTGCGAGTTATTTAGGCCGCATCCACACTGCAGAAATAATCCAGTTTGACCCACTCCATCCTATGTAGTCCTGGGAACTGTAGTTTGTTGTGTTTGTTGTGTCACCAGAGCTCTCTGACAGGGAAGGCTAAACATCCCACAAAACTACAGTAGCCAGTGAGGTGGTTTGTAGGATTTGAAGTCTTGAAGCATCTGGAAAGCCAGAGTGGCTCACTTTCCTCCTTGCTGGTCTTTCCCCCCATTGCCCCCCAGCCCCTCCTGCTCCTCCTCAGCTGCCTGTGAAACCTCTTGTATGCGAACTAGCAAGCTGCCTTGTATCTGTTTGCTTGGGGATTGGATTGTCCCCCGCCATACAAAATACAGTCCCTTTTGGGCTAGTTACTTCCCAAGAGTGGCTGACTCCCTACAGAATAAGAGGGAATGAGGTCATTGTAGATTTGAATCACAGATGCGATTTTCATGGTAGCTGACTTTCAGGTTACAGTATTTCCTTAATATCCTGGGAATACTCCTCTTGCAGCAGTGAATCCTGCACTTTATTATGCACTCTGTGTGACAAAGACACTTAGGTGTGCCGATTCTCCCAGCATTTAGCTAGCCTCTAATACTATATGAGAGGGTAAAAAGCTTACCGTCATTTCAATATCATATGCCATTTAATACACCTCTACCGTGTCCCTCGTGAGCCAGCATGGCACAGTGGTTTGAGGATTCAAGAGTGGGTCATGGCCACTGGGTGACCTTGGGCAAGTCATACCCTCTCAGCCTCAGATGTGAATGGCAAACCCCCTCTTGAAGAAACTTGCCAAGAAAGTCCCATGTTTTCACTTTAGGATTGGCATAAGTTGGAAATGATTTGAAGGCACACAACAACAACTGTGCCTCTTGCAGTTTTGCTAAACTATACAGCCGTAAATATATCTTTCCTCATAAAGTAGTTGCTCTTGTCCTATGATCATTTTGGTTGCCCTTTTCTGTATTTTCCCCAGCTCTACAATATCCTTTCTCTTGGTGCAAACACCAGAAATATACATGATATTCCAGATGTGATCTGGATTTGTATAAAGAGAGTTTTATTGTCAGTTCCCTTTCCAATTACAGGTTGAGTGTCCCTTATCTGAAACGTTTGGGACCAGATGTGTTTTCAGTTTTGGCTTTTTTTTTGGATTTTGGAATAGTTGTATTTGCATCTACATACATAGTGAGATATCTTGGGAGATGAGACCCAAGTCTTAACACAATATTCATTTATGTTTCATACACACCTTATACACAGAGCCTGAAGATAATTTTACACAGTTTTTGAAAATAATTTTGTGCAGGAAACAAAGTTTGTCTACAATGAACCATCAGAAAGCAAAGGTATCACTATCTCAGCCAGCCATGAACAAAGTTTTGGGTTTTGGAGTATTTTGGAATTTGGATAATGGAAACTCAACTGGTATGTCCAACATGGAATAAGTTGACCTCATATATAAGTCGAGAGTACATTTGGGGGGCAAAATTATAGATAAGTCGAGGGTAAAATGTGCAACTAGGATCTAAAGGATGAAGCAAAGGAAAACAATGCCAAAGAACCTACAAAATTTTGGCAGACATAACTGTTTTGGCTGACACTAAAGGCTAAATGGAAAAGAGAATAGAGGGAGGTCAGTGCTTCCAGGACAGACTGCACTCTTGCCTTTCACCAGGGGATGGTTCCCTTTTTAATAAGAGTTAAAGTACAGTATAGTATTTACATTGACCCATGGATAAGTCAACCTAGGTTTTTGGGATCAATTTTTGACTAAATTTTCTAGACTTATACATGAGTATATACAGTACTCTAGTTGGATTGGCAATTAGAATTAGTTCTTTGTGTATTGAAAAGACAACACACAACTGGTTCTGTCTATTCCACTAGATTTGTTATGCGTACTGTACTTTTGTTTTCCATTAAAACTGTACACTCGAACTCTCCCATTTTGTTTCAAAGACTTCTGAGACTCCTATACTACATGTGTTCCTCTTCAGATTTGTCTAGCACATGCCAGAACATGTCTTATCTCTGGTGCACAAAATCATCTATTTGATTAAGTCCACTCCATGAGTATAACTTAAGTTGTTTACTGTTTGAACAGATGGTATACTATGATGGAGCCCTGGGAAAAGCATTAAAAACTCCCACTTCTTATCTGAGTGTCAGAGGATGGAAGAGCTTCTCTCAGGCTTTTCTCAGAGTGCAGAACAGGGACTGGAGTGTAATTAGTCAGTTTTGTCACATTATCTCCATTTGTTCCATTTGTATGTGGTTATCCAGAGTGCTTTCCTCTGCTCCCTCCCTGCTAAATAATATGAAAGTAGGAGCTATAAATGTAGGAGTGGAAGCTTCCTTCCCAATCTCATGGGGGAGAGACAGAACCTCTTGTATTGTTTTTCAAGAAGTTATCCTTTTTAGATCAATGCATTGCCTTGGTTTGAAAGAGAGGAATTCTTCAGCAGCATTCCAAAATGAGATTGATTTATACTGGTTGAGAATGCTGTGGGGTAGCACAGTGCACCAACATGCTGATGACATCGGATTTCTATTTGTTTCCCCAAACCTTAATTGATTGATTTACTCTGGTCTATCATAGAACTTTCTTTACGAGATTTATTCAGAGACAATTTGCCATTGCCTTCCACTTAGGTGGAAAGAGTGTGATTTGCCTAACAGAACCAAGTAGGTTTCAGTGACTGTTGAGACCACTTTAACTGCCCTGGCTCAGTGCTAGGGAATCCGTTGAATTGTAGTTTGTTGTAGCACCAGAGCGCTCTGACAGAGAGGGTTAAATGTCTCACAAAATTACAGTTCCCAGAATTCCCTAGCATGGAGCCAGGGCAGTTATAGTGGTCTCAAACTGGGTTAATCTGCTGTGTGTTTTAGACCAGAGACATGCTGATATTCAAAGCCCCAAATAGCTTCTGATGCCAATTTTTCTACTCTAAAAAGGATATGACATTCATAGTTTCACTACAACAGGGAGGGGAAGGTTTTTTCTTCGCAAATGAATAGCACAAGCAATATTATGCTCAGCTGATAATAGTGTAATCATATACATGATCACCATATGTGGGTAGAAGATAGGAATTAGGCTGGTCACCTGAAGAGGAAGCAAGTGACAGACTTAGACCATTAGTTTCAGAGAATGAGGGTGTGGATGACTGAAGAACACCTGTTCTTATACTGGCATGGGAGCCAGGATCTTGGATGATGGTGGTTAGGAAGTCATCCCTCTCCTTCCACCACCATCCTACGCAGAGACAGAAGTGGAATGTTCACATTTGGTCTCATATTGTGATCTCCATTGGAATCCCAAGGAGTTGGTTTGGAGGTTAAAAATCTGCTTGTCCTAGTTTTTCTTTCCCCCAAAATCAGAAACTAGGGTCGATCAGACATGTCTGTCAACAGAGAGCGTGGGCCAAGTAGAGAAGAAAGCTACCTTTGTGGATTATTTGATATCTAGTGCACAAATGAAATATATGATTCTATCCAGGTACATCCCTGAGTGCATTTTATACTGGGATGGGTAGCTTCTTGGAATCTGAAAACCATAAGAGATGTGTTGGTGGCTGCACATTCAGTCCTGATCAGGATCAGTAGTGGAGGTGATTTACTCTTTTAGCAATGGTGATTCCACTATCTTAATGGCATTTATGGAAGTAAAGGGAGAGAAGTTAAAGATTTCTGCTCCTTTGGAATCTTGACCAGGAATACTGAGGAAAAATTCAAACTTTGGACAAAGAGATACAGTGATATGATCAAGTTACTGTATTATCAAGAAAGTGGTCCCTAAAAGTAGAGAGCCAGCATAATGTAGTGGTTTGGATGTTGACTCTGGATACCAGGGTCTGAATCCCTGCTCAGCCACGAAAGCCCATTGGATGACTTTAGGCAAAAAACAAAACAAAACAAAAACCACTCTCAACCACACAGAGCCAAGAAAACCCTGTTAGCTGTTATAGATTTGCCATAAGATGAAGCGCCCAACAATATTTCTAATACTCCATATTAGAACATAATGCCTCTGTAGATCTGTAGTTCCCTAAAGGACACAATACTGTCAGATGAGTGGTTTCCTTAGAGCTGGTGTCCTGCAAATGAATGATTTGTAGCAGAAGCATGGGACTTGATGGAGACAAACATACACAAATGCCTTATTCATATCCTTCACAGCCGCATTCCTCTCACTGCTTCTTTGGAGGGAAGCACCAAAGAGCTGCCACAACTGCCATTTTCCCACCCAGACCTTCCAAAAAGTCTGAAACAGGACCACAGCAAAGAGAGTAGAACAGGTTGGTGTTTATTTTAGGTGCTCCCAGGATAGGCTAAGCTCTTGCCTTTTGCCATTCTACTCAGAGAATGGAGTGGTTCATTTTTTATCAGAGTTACAGTACAATACATTGACCCATGGATAAGTCGACCCAGGTATTTTCAGCTGATTTTTGGACTAAAATTTCTAGAATTATATGTGAGTGTATACTCTATTCTTACTGCTTGTTTCCTGGCTTCTAAATTGTTTTAAGTCCATAAGGGGGCTTCTCTTAATATCCTCTGAGTGCTACAGTTGCTGAGGAGTCTTTATCAAGTATCGGGTGAGAATCATATGGTCCTCCAGATGATGTTGGATTGCAGTTCCTGTCAGTCCTAGCCACCATAGCCAATAATGAAGAACATTGGGAGTTGCAATCCAATAACATCTAGAGGGGTAGCAGTGGTATTTTGATCGGACTGACTTCACTTTGTTTGGCAAAACACGGTGTTAACCAGACCGAGAAACAATAAATCTGGTTAAAATTGCCCCTAGTAAAGGGCTCAGTGAGGAACTATTTCCAGTTTCCTAGCATCTGGATTCTCAGTGGTGGATTTCAACTAATAGATGGAGCTGAGGGGGGTAGAAGGAGCTGCCACCATCGTGTCCTTGTAGCCATGGAAGACATGCGATAAAGCATCTCCACCAACAATTTTAAAAGACAATATTCAGATCACAGTAAGCTACTTCCCCTGGGGATCTAGGTCAAAAAATTTTCTAATTGTGTAACTTTCCTTTGGCATGTTAGAAGGTCATTTGGGAAGTAGGGAAAGTAAAGAGAAATGTGGGAGACGTATATTGAAGAGGCTGATAACTGGATAACTTTGTTCAGTAGCAAAGATAAATTAAACCATCTTCTCTGCAGTCTCCTTATCCTTCTTCAAAATGCCTTTAATTGCATTGATATCCAAGCATCTAACTGTCTTTCTGGCTGGCTTCCTGCTCTTATTTTTAGAGATGTTTTACATTGTTTTTTTATGCAGTTAGTGATAAGCTGTTCAAAATTCTTTTTTGCATCATAAATATTCTGCTTGCATTTCCTTTGTGCAAGTTTATGTTCTTTCACATTCACTGCATTTGAACAAGACTTCAGTTTCTGAGGGAAGCCTTCTTATTTCCCACTTGATGTACTTGTCAAATTAGGGTTTACTCCATGCAAATTTATGCTGTAGGATGTCTGTGCTGCAGGATTACTTATGATTTTTGTAACAGCATGCTAAGCATCCTGGCATAAAGAAAAGAGAGTGTTACTGGGATACGTGCCAGTTTAGTTTTTTAAAAGCACTTGCTTGGTTCCAAACTTTTGCAAGTCTGTATTTGTTCAAGATGCTTATATCGCTTGAAGGCAAGGGAGTGTATTTTTTAAAAAAAATTATCCAGTACAATCAGTGGAATAAACTGAGCTAAATCCTTGCTTGGCTTTGGGAGAGGTTGTATAACTTTCGGATATTGTAATTGCAAATGACTGAGTCTTGCTCTCACCCCCACGAGTGAGATTTGGGGAACTGAGTCAATGGTATAGTAGTATGTATGTTTCTTAATTCTCCTTAGGTGAGAGTATGGGAAACATTTGATTGGTAAAGGTAAATCTAAGTGGCCAGCTATCTGCAATCTTGCTCCTTTGGGATTATTTTGAAAGGATTATTTAAGATTGTTTGTTCCCTTAGACTGTGATGAATTTTTTGCTGTATGAGTGGTGTTCATAAATGTTTGAAAGCCATGTGGGAGCTTACCTCCAATTGTGCCATTTCAAGGTGCAGTGGAGATACTTTTTATAGGACTGTGGTAGGCTTTATGACCTTTGCCAAGCCAGTACTGAAACAATTGTGCATACTACTTTCTTAGCCAGCATATTAAATTCGTTCATAACTGCCTAGAGCAAAATAATTTTTGGCTAAATCCCAGAATTCAAGACAGAGGTAAAAATTACCTTTGATCTCCCAGTAGATCTGGGCAGTACCTTCAGTATCTAATGTAGACTGCTCAATTTGTGACCCACCAAGCTAAATTTAGGCCCTATACAGACAGGCCAAAATAAAGCTGCTTCGGATCACTTTGGAGATATGCTGTTTAAATGATGTGTGCGTCCTAAGAATCCGGAAGCCGCATCAAAGCGGCGCTCCAGTCCTAAGGACTGGAGTGTGGCTTTGGTGTGGCTTCTGGACTCTTAAAATGCATGCATCATTTAAACAGTATACCTCCAAAGTGACCTGAAGCAGCTTTATTTTGGCCTGTCTGTATGGGCCCTTAGTAAAAGAAGAACTTTATAAGCATCTTATCTAGAATTGCAACGCCTGAGGGAGGTTGTCATTCACTTGCGAGGATGCAAGTTGCTCAAGCCCAGTGTAACAATTTTTTTTCCTTAAAAAGGCTATTTACAAAAAAAATCCCACACATGGTTTTTATAACCATTACTTCTTGGTTTGTTTCAGTGCATACAGTGAGTTTATTTTCAGTGACCTTTAAAGATCAGAGTCTGAATAAATGCAATGGTTTCCCAAAATCTTGCTCGTTGAAGTCTAGGATCTGAAATAAATAACAAGCATAATCTAAATTGAGTGTCCCTTATCCAAAATAAATGACAAGAAGGGTTTCAAATTTTGGCTTTTTTATTTTGGAATATTTAAACAAGTCTAAACACAAAATTCATTTATACACAAAACATGAAGGTAATTTTATACAATATTTTTATTAATTGTGTTGATGAAACAAAGGCACATTACAGATGTGCACAAAGTACGCGCTCTGCGCGTACTAGGATTGCGCAAGAGCGTGCTAGGGTTAGGAAGTGGCGTCACTTCCACATGCCCTTAACACTAGCACGCACGGAGCACGCACAAAATGGCGGCGCCTGTTCCACACGGGGGCTGCCATTGCTATGTCACGACTGCACCACCTCCAAATGGGGTGGCACGGAAGTGACGTAGTGGGGCCGTGCGAGGGCGCCTGGGGCGCCCTTTCCGCGGCCCCGGAAGGAGCTCTGTTTTGGAGCTCCTTCCACCTTTGCGTCACTGGGCGCAGCCTTTACATGGCTGCGTCAGTGACACAGAGCAGAAAGGGGCCAAGTGGCCCCTTTCTCCTCCTCCTCCCTGCCGCCACCAGGTGTCCTTGGGGCTTGAAGCCCCAAGGCCACCCCTTACCAGGCCATGTAAGCCTGTATTTTCCAATATGAGCTTTCCCAGGCTCATCGGTCCTAGAGGGGAGGCTCTTCCTTTTTGTCCCAGCACTTTCCCAGATGTTTGCTGAGCATTCTTGGTGGCTACTGCAGGCTTCAGAGTGAAATCCTTCTGTTCTGGCAGGCTTTTAGAAATGGTTTGCTAGCCTTTTTGGTTTAGTAACAGAATGAGAGAATAATTCTAGGAAGAGTCATAATATAATAATAGAATGAGAGAACAATTCTAGGAAGAGTCACCATTTGTAAATTCAGTGAGTTTGTCTATGTCTTGCCTGGTGGTAGAAAAATTTGTCTCAGGAGCCAATCATTCTAGACCTTTCTGTTCCCCAATGTCAACGCAGTTGTCAGCTGGAGAACTATCAACCCATAGAGTAACTGCTACACTCCATAACTGCTACTGATTTGTGACTCTTACAAATAACTCTGTATTGACATGTTGCAGTTATGTACAAAGATCCAAGAGGAAACAGAATTCTTAGGTTTCATCTGCACTGCAGAAATAATCCAGTTTGCCACTAATTTAACTGCCATGGCTTCAGTGCTGTGGAATCCTGGGATGTGTAGCTTATGTCACCAGAGCTCTGACAGAGAAGGCTAAATATCCCACAAAATTACAATTCCCAGAATTCCATAGCATTAAACCATAGTAGTTAAAGCAGTGTCAAACTGCATTATTTCTGTAGTGCAGATGCAGCCTTAGTTTATTATTTATTTTATATCCCCCATTCATTACATCCAAGAGCTCGATGGTTTACATAGATTTCCTAGACCGCACCAGTTCAGCAGACAGATCTGTTAAGTTCAACCAATTTACTGCACAAAGTATCTTCAGACATTATCCTGAATTCTTTGGGTTTAATTTCTTGTTCTCTAAACTTAAAAAAAAAAAGGTGGGAAGAAGTAAGTTGAATTCCTAAGTCAAAACCAACAAAAAGAGAAAGCAACGGCCCAATTTGTTGAACAGTGATTTGCAAACGCTTGTTACAGTGCAACAGAAATGTACTGTGCTGTTATTGTATCCAGATGCCTAATCTTTCCATCAGTTCTAACAAAATACTGATTTCATTTCTTAATGAAGTTATAATCTTTGTATTTTTGTTGTAACGGATATTACTTTTAACAATTTCCTCCAGTTCTGCAATAAGTTCAGACGGCTGCACCCAGCAAAGCAAGGGAGAAGGGCCAAGCGGCTCCTTTCTCCCCCTCCCTGCCGCCGCGGGGTGTCCTTGGGGCTTGAAGCCCCAAGGACACCCCTTTTCAGGCTGTGGGGAAGGGGCCTTTTGCCGCTTCCCCGCAGCCCGAAAAGTGGTGGATTGGGGCCTCAGCGGCTGCCGCTCTACACACTGAGGCCCCGATACAGCGCGGAAAGGGGCAGGTGCAGCCCGCCCCAAATGGGAGGTCTATAACCCGCCACAGTTTGCTATTTATTTGCAGGCTTCAAAGCTATAACGACAGGTGAGCAAGTTTGAAATTGTTGATGTTTTTCGCATACACTGCTTGGATACATGTATTTAATGTAAGTGTGAACCTAATATAATGCAGTATGAATTTCCCTGGAAGAACAATGGGTGAGTGAAATCATTCTGGTACTTACTGCATCTTCTGGCTCTATTCCTGCCATAGATAGGCCACTGTTTGTTAGAGCTGGCTCTGAAATGAATTGTTCTGCCTGGAATGATGAGTTAAATGGTTGTTGAACATCTTTGTAAGCCTGCCAGAAAGGAAAACAAGATTAGGTTTTGAGAATTTAAATCAGAAATAGCTTATTTAGAGAGAGGCAAAACAGTATATACAAGAAATATGGAAACTATCTCAGAAGAGCAGGGGAAGGAGTAAGGATAATGAAAAACAAAAAGGACCTGGAGTAAGTTGTTAACTTACCCTTTCTAGGACAATATGAATGGATGATATGAGGGGAAATACTTTTCAGTAGATTAAATCCAAAAAATATAGGGAAGAGACATTCACCAGAGCAATATGTCAAGGACATGGGTATATTGGATTTTTCCAACCAGTATACAGTAATTCTGAAAAAAATGAGCTCCCAACTGGAAGTTTCAAGTTCATGTCTAGCAATGTGTCTTCCAGCAGACCTTGTACCAAAAACATTTGAAGCAGAATTACATTGTAAGACAGAGTGTGCAAAGAAGAGTTGGACTGTAACTCCCATCACCTCATTCCAGTATAACCAGTGGAGAAGTGCTGTGAGTTAAAGTTGAATGACATCCAGAGGGCTGGATATAAAACAGCCTGCTGGATGTCTGCTGAAAGAAGTGGTGATTCCACGGCTACTTTCTGAAAAGAAATTTGCTCATTAATGCTTGATATGCCAGCTGGTACTAAGTAGGGAAATTTCAGAAGTGTCAATCCATGAGGTTGTTTGCCCTCATTGCACTTGGGTATAAGGATACCACTCTCCTTTTTATGGTGGATAGTCAAGACCTGTTGCATTGAGCTGCTGTCACTTCCCAGCTTCAAACAGACAAAATGAGAATGCTGAGTTAAGGAAGTTACTATAAGAGATATGCCCCTTGTATCAAGTAATGTGATAAATATTTGGGATAGGGTTGTGTCAAAGAACAAAACATGGAGGAAGGTTTATTTGGAGCTCATGTTGCTAAAGTGTTAAAGTTTTAAAAAACAATCACTGGACTTGTGTGTGAAAAACTGGGACCCTTGCACTGAATTTTCATCACAAGTGTGTGCTCTTGTCGGCCTTCTGCCATCAGGTTCTTAACTAGTGGAAGTGTTTGCAGTTTCAGTATTCCCTGCTATTGTGAAGGTTTGATGTAGTGAAGGAATGAGTGGTTCCTGAAAACTAATGCAGAACGTTAAATTAGATCACAGAATTATTGGGTTGAGGACATTTTTGAAGAAAATCAAGGAGCAATCCCTGGTATGAGGAAAACTATGTTTATTAACCAAAATGTAAATACAGCTCCCTTCAGTTATATATATCTTTTAATGTAGTTTGCAAAAAGGGAGCATATTCCTGCTGATCCACCCTCGCCACCCCACTCTACTGTATTGGTGCTGAAGGTCTCTAGCTGGGCTTTCTGGGTCAAATTTTAAGGATTTTATATCAAGCAGTCGGGGTGTGTGGAAAAGGGTTCCTGCTTCAGATCGGCAGATACTGTGAGTACAGACCCATCAGGCATAGTGCTGTTCTCTCACAGGATTGTAACTGGGTGAAAAAAGGTTTAATAATATATTAGTATCCCTACTGTGCTATTGTAGTAATGCAATTCCTTTAAATCTTGAGATGCCGCAAAACTAACAAAATGCTCCATGGTAACTGAGTAGTTGAAGAAGTGAGTTCACACACTGTTTCTACTTTTTTAATGTCCAATTTAAAGAAAAGTGTGTAATTTATTATTTGCTTCCAATTCCACTTTGGTCTATGACAATGCTGTCAAACAGTTTTCTTGGTACAATTTATCCAGAGGAGGTTTTACCTTGCCTTTCTCTTAAGAAAACAGAGTATGACTCACCCAAAGTCACCCATTGGTTTTCCATGCAGAGTGGGGATTTGAATCCTGGTTTTCCAGAGTCCTACATGATGAAATAATTATATTTTGTTATTGATACTGAGGCTCATAAGGAAAAGAGTATTTTACTGAGTATTTTCTAGCAAAATATAGTTTGAACCCGTTATTTTTTTAAAAAAGAAAATGCACATTTTTTCCCTAAAGACAGATTGCTTTGTATACTCTTTAATTTATCCCCAGAGGTCGAGATTAACATGATTTGAGGGTGGACAAATGTGGCAACTCTTTAGGGTGGCTTTATACTGTTTCAACAGATTATAGGTGTTGCAACCTCTGTTCTCATTTCAATATGTCATAAATAGATTGTTAACTTTCTGTTCTGCCAGCTGACTGGCATATGCATGTATAAACGATTGTGTCACATCCTCAGAAAAAGTTACTGAACTGGCTTTGTGGAAACATACAAAGTATTGTATTTAATTTAAAAAGAAAACTCAGATATCTGTTCTATATCTGGCCTATAAATAATATTTTCCTAATTTAATGTCAAACTTAATATTTTAAATAAATCATCAACAAAACCCAGGCGCATGAAGATTGGGAAACAGAGAGCCAGCCTATGTTGGATGTGGTTACATTCATCCTGAAGATGCAGGTCCACAGAATGGGTATACCGCGCGGACACTGCACTTAGGTTTCTGTGGTGGCTGGGAGTGTATTTGCATAGTTAAAATAGTGCGCCAGCTATGGTCTATACTTTGGCCATCTGACTTGGTTGCAGTGACATATGCCTAGTGCAGCACAGTTGGATCAGTGTAATGCACTCTGTGGAGCTGGCTTTGAAGAGCATTCAAAAACTTCAACTGTCAAAAGAGCTGCAACCAATGGCTAAATGGGGTTAGTTACAGGGAGCACACGACTCCCTTGTTGCATGGCTCTACTGCTGCCAGTCTGTTTCTCGGCTCAATTGGAGTGCTAGTTTTGGACCTATAAACCCTGTAGGGCCAGGCCCAGATTGTTTAAAGGCTGTCTTCCCATATGACTTGCCCAAGCTTTAGCACAGGGGTCGGCAACCTCTGGCCCACGGGCTGGATCCGGCCCGCGGCGCCTTTCGCTGGCCCCGGTCCCTCCTGCTGCTGAAATCGCCGCCGATTTTGGCGGCTTGGCCGCCATTTTGAAGGCAAACTGCGCGTGCCCATTAAGAGGCCCGCTGCGGCCTCCGGAGCCTGAAACGGGCTCAAGCAGCCACACCAGGCCTCTGGGAGACCCGCGCTGCGCCTCCAGAGCCCAAACGGGGCTCCAGGAGCGCACACCGGAGCGTCTGCTGGGCTCCTGTGACGGCAGCGGGCCTCCCAGAGGCCGTTGCCTTCGCGGCGGGTCTTCTAGGAGGGTTCCGGCGGCATCAGCGGGCTCCCAGAGGCCCGTTGCTTCCGCTGAGGTCCTCCAGGAGGGCCTCTGACAGCGGGAGCTGGTCCCTGGGAGGCTGGTTGCCGTCGCTGGGGCCCTCCAGGAGGGGTCCGATGGCGGCAGTGGGCCCCTGGAGGCCCGTTGCCTTCGCTGGGGCCTCCAGGAGGCTCCGACGGCGGCAGCGGCCCCCGGGAGGCCAGTTTGCTGTCCCTTGGGCCCTCCAGGAGGGCTCCTGTGATGGCAGTGGGGCCTCCCAGAGGCCCGTTGCCTTCGCTGGGGCCCTCCAGGAGGGCTCTGGCGGCGGCAGCGGGCCCCTGGGAAGCCCGTTGCCTTCGCTGGGGTCCTCAGGAGGGGTCCGACGGCGGCAGCGGGCCCTGGAAGGCCCGTTGCCTTCGCTGGGTCCTCCAGGTGGGCTCCGATGGCGGCAGCGGGCCCCTGGCGTCAGGGCCAGCAAAGACGGGGAGGCTCCAGCGCTGGCGGTCCCTGCTGGTTCTCTTTCCCGGCCTCGGACAGGCCGGGGGCCCCATCAGGGGCTGGCAAAGAGGAGGTGGCCTGGCCCTGGGGTGGAAGCTCCGCCCCTGGGGATGGAAGCTCGGCTCCAAGAGAGAGGTGGCTCCACCCCGGCAGGCGGCCCCGCCCCGGGGTGGAAGCCCCGCCCCGGGGGTTGGAAGCTACACCCTATGACTTCGGCCCCCCAGTTGTCTGAGGGACAGCAACCCGGCCCCGGCTCAAAAAGGTTGCCTACCCCTGCTTAGCATCAGCAAGGGAGGCCTTTCTCTCTACCACAACCTTCACAGGCGTGGTGGGTGGGATTGCAGGAGAATGCGTTCTCTGGCTCCACCATATTTTCATAGAATCATAGTTGGAAGAGACCGCAAGGGCCACCAGTCCAACCCTGCCATGCAGGAAATCCAAATCAAAGCATCCCCGACAGATGGCCATCCAGCCTCCGTTTGAATATTCAAAGGAGGGAGACTCCACTACCTCCAAGGGATTGTGTCCACTGTCGAACAGCCCTTACTGTCAGGAAGTTCCTCCTAATGTTGAGGTGGAATCTCTTTTCCTGCAGCTTGCATCCTTTGCTCCGGGTCTAGTCTCTGGAGCAGCAGAAAACAAGCTTGCTCCCTCTCAATATGACATCCCTAAATATTTAAACAGGGCTATCATATCACCTCAACCTTCTTTTCTCCAGGCAACACATACCCAGCTCCCTTGGGGAACTCCTCCCCAAGAAAGTTATGATGTATTCTTCTTTGGCTTTCCTTTCTTTAAGACCCCCCCCCCCCCAGCAAGCCTTGGAAACTGATTTTAACAAAAAGAGGCTTTTAGATGCGTACTGTTTTAATCTATTTTAAAGTAAGATTTTAATTGGTTTAATCTTTTATTAATACTGTTTTGTTTGTCTATTTTGTATGTTTTTAACTGTGTGTGTTTTAATTTACAGTTGTCCTCCGTATCCATGAATCTTTTCCCATGGATACAACCATCCACGTTGTTGAAAATATGTTAAATATACTATAAATTCCAAAAAGCACAAACCCTAATTGGCCATTATATAAGAAAACACCATTTACTACCCACTATGTTTAATGAGACCAAGGACCCACTGTATTCCCTATCTTTTTGTAAGCACCCTTGAGTCCTAGCCCAGGGAGAAAAGGTGAGATATAAATTAAGTAATGTATGGATGGACAGATCATTTTGATTTCAATATTTCCCAGTATGTATGATAGGTGGTAATAAACACATTAAACAAGCAAAATTTGGTTTGTTGTTTGTTTTTGTTGAACTACTATACAGTGGGCTCTTTCTCCCTCCGTGGGGGTTCGGTTTCAGGGCCTTCCCCACAGATCTGAAAAAATGGAAGCTCAAGGCCATATGGGCAGCAGCATGTATACACCTGGTTAACTCACCCTGGACACTAATATGGGTGGGGAAGATCCGTGGGAGATCCAATCAGTGGATGGCTAACCCACCAGGTCGGTGGACCCACTATATAGGATAACTCTGGCCATAACTCTTGGAAAGAATGATATTGAAAGAATCTGTTTTTTAAAATCTTTTTTGAAAGCTCATGATTTTTAGATGACTATTTTTTACTTAAATTTGACTTTTCTTTTTCTAGAAATGCAGGAAGAAAATTTAAGTGAAAAAGGCCTGTTTGTCGCTTCTATTATGAGTAGAGTTAGAGACCTAAAAAGCAAATATAAAAATGAAGACAACATTACAGATGAGCTTAATAAGGTATCAGCGGATACAACAGGTATGTAATATTTTTCAAATGATTAACTAAATAGTAAGAATTGTTTCCCACAATAATTCATGTTTACCTTTAAATAATTGTCCCATCATTGTGCTTTTTTATAGTGAAGCATCTTGAATGGGCTAATTTCGTTATTTATTTATTGAAAGTTTATTACAAATACATAAAAATATACAAATATCACAAAAAAGACTCACAAACACAAAACCTTTGTACACCTTATATGTACAGAAAAATACATCATTTAAATTGTCCTTCGCTGTCACAATACCAATGGTTCCTAAAGTAAGTCTCTTTCAAGTAATTTTATATCTGATGGTGTATAAAAGGTTGTAGCTTCCTGCTATTACAGTTTAACCTGGTTATCATGACACTATTGGGTTACTATTTTGTCATATAGTTCATATTTCTTATTCTAGTTCTTGTTTTCCAAAGAAAAAAATAATAAATTGAAATAAAGAGAGATACTGCTGAACAGGGGATTTTTCCATTCCTCCAAGTGAGTTTTGCTTAGCGACTGTTTAAGTCCTATTACCTAAAAAAATAAAGAAGTAAATATCTTTCTTTACTTATAATATCTGCCGTAATACCTTTGTTTCATCTGCTGTTTAACAATTTCCACATGTTTACAATGAACTGCATATTATTTACTCAATCACCAGTCTTTCGAAAGGCTGATTGTCAAAGGACCCCAGTTGTTTTCTATAAACTCGAACACCTGTTTCCATTCCTCCAAATATTTATCTGATTTTTCATGCTTCAATTTTCTTGACAGTTTATCTAATTCTAATACTTCTTGTAATTTCAATACCCAATCTTCTACCTTTGGAACTATTTTACTTTTCCAAAATTAGCATATAACATTCTTGCAGTACAAATCATATAAAATAACACACAACCAAATTTCCTTTGAATTGGCTAATTTCAATGGAAGAGGGTACATTTGCTCTTCTTAATTTTCTTAAATATCTATACTGTACCAAATTACGTACCACCCTACTTCAGATTATTTTGTATATTTTGCCTTTCCTTTCTTAGGAATTCTTGTATTGTACCCTTATCCTTTCATTTAACAGTCATAAATGGAGAACTATTGCCTTTTATCAAATTGTATGGCCTGATTTTGAACACTAGCTCTGCAAGCCATTTTGGCTGAGCTGGCTGTGTACTTCTCTTTGTTTCCTACTGGTGTGTCATTAAATGTGGGGACCTTCTAGATGTCTTTGGTTCCCGTGTGAGACTTCATTCTGGTAATAATTCCACTGGACACCACCACCCGTGAACCATTGTTAACCTCACAGACACCATGTACCTGAATGCCACTACTCTAGTATTACTATTGTACCATTTCTCAAAGTAACGTGTGCAATGCAAGAACAGTTTATTAAACAAAAGTCCAGTTTACAATTAAAGATTGCTTGGTATACAGATGCTTATGGTTACATCCCTAATTCTAAGATTCGGTGGTAGTTATTATTACTTATTTGGTTCATCTGAATCCTAACTGATTCTCATATGTCTGACTGAGGGCCAAAACAGAGCCCTAAAGGGAGGCGGTACACTGCCCCTTTGTGTGCTGGATCGGGGCTGTGGCAGCCACATGCTGTGGCCCCAATCCAGTGTTTTTCCACCCCAAAAAGAAGTGGCAAAATGCTGCTCCTTTTTAGGGTGGAAAAAGGACATCCTTGCCACCCCCCCCCCCCCCTTTTCAGTGTTTAGGCAGTGCATGTAAATGCTCTGTTGCTGAAATGCCGTGAAGCTGCCACATGTGCAGTCAGCTGTGTGGCTTCCCAGCAGCGTGGGGGGAGGCATCAGATTGTGCAGCATCTAAACGCTGCACTCAGATGCCCCCCCCCCCCCCAACCTGGCTCTTACTGCTGGTCTGTTTTGTCCCTTAACTCTTTCCCTATCTAGCTGAACCCAATTAATTGTTCTAACTGACCGCAAACAGAAACTTTCTCACTCCATTGTTCAGGCAGTTCTCTTAACTAAATCATATCTCTGACTGACTCTTTCTCTTTCTGTCATATGCATCACTTCAAACATTCAGTCAGTCATTAGTCACCCCCCCCCCCCCCCTTCCCGCTCTCCCCCCCCCACAAAAAAACACTTGCCTTAACACTATCCTAAACCATGTAACACAGGCTTAATCTCTAATAAATCTTTTTTTTTTTTACAAAAACCTCAATAAGAGTAGAAAGATTGATTTGCCTCAACTAATATAACCCATTTCATTAAAATTAAGATAGAAAGTCTGAAGAACCAACAACTAAGATTCATTGATGGAATAATAGGTATCTTTAATAAAGAAGCAAACAATCTTAATAAAAGATTATCTCCACAAAATTCCAGATATGAAACAACTAAATTACTTAGAAACCTCTTGTCTACAAATAAGCAAGGTACAGTGGTACCCCGGGATACGAATTGATCGCGTTACGAAATTTCCGGGATACGAAAAAGTTAGATTGGAAAAAACTGTTCCGGGATACGAAGGTTTTTTCGGGTTACAAAATTTTTTTCGGCACGAAATTTAAACGCGCGGCTTTCCAGCGCTAACGGAAAGCCTTTTTCGGGTTGCGAAATGCATCGGGTTACGAACGGGGCGGCGGAACGAATTAATTTCGTAACCCGAGGTAGCACTGTACACGAATTCTTCAAGACTCTTTAGTTGAATGTCATTGGTGGATTATGTTTAATACAGGAATCTGTGCTATTGGTACAGTTTATCCATAATACTTTTTTCAGATTTTTCACTCATGGTTTCAGCTGGGTACTTCTTGAATTCTTTTCACTTGGAAAGAATGATTTAGGCTGTATTACTATGTGTATGAACTTTGGAATAAGCCCCATTAAATTCATTTGGACTTACCTTTGAGTAACTTTGAGTCTACTGAGTATGCTATTGACAATAGACACTATGTCTATTGAGACTCATTTTTATATCATGTTATCCACTTTACATCTTGAAGTAGAGTGATAACTTTCTTTGTAGTCAAATGTGTTACTTGTAGGATTAAAGAGTTTTTCTTTTGCTAATTTTCCTTCAGACCTTATTTTGGAACCACTGCTGAGAAGCTGCATTAAATTCCAACCATTTGGATAGTCATGCCGTGACATGTAAAGACAGGGTAAACCATATGTACTTAGCAAGTGGTGCCCACTAAAGTTCTGTTTGATTTCTGCCATTGTAGGACAGCCGTATTGCATATCATTTGGTGCCCAAGATTTTTCAGGAACAAAATACTCTAATAGCCGCTAGTTCTATTCAAGCAATATTAACAGAATTTCAGTCTTATAACAGCTATTGTTACCTGGATATAGCCGAAAAAGTAGCAGATTTTTTTTTATGTCTGTCAAACACTGGTGTCTTCTGTTCATTCATTGTCCCCCAAATTAACAAATTTTGCCACTTGATAGCCACAGTATCTTCAGTGTTCAAGAATAAAGAAATATTTAGCTTTAAAATGATAACCTGACTGTATGTTGTTCCAACTTCATTTCCTGGGCTAGGGAGATATTTGAAGTTATCGGTTTTGGAGGATGAACAAGAAAAGACTTCCACTTTCAAAACAGAAGTAGTTTTGGCAAATTTGGGTCAGAATAAATTAGCTTCCCTATTTTAATTGTAACAAATCAGGATGTTGTAACAAAACTTTTTAAAGTGTGGATTGTAGACTAATTTTCTAGTCTAAAGAAGCTTCTACTTCAATCTTAGGCTGAAATTTTTGTATCTTGTTCTGTATAGTAAAAATGGTTTTTGTTCTTTTTTATCAGATAATTCTGGAACTGTTAATCAGATCATGATGACCACAAATAATCCTGAAGATTGGATGAATTTTTTGCTTAAATTAGAGAAAAAGGGCAGTCCTCAGACTGACACCAGCTTATTAAATAGATTAATTGGCCGTTATAGCCAAGCAGTTGCATCATTATCTGCAGAAAAATACAGCCAGAATGAAAGTTACGCTCATATTCTAGTTAGATTTGCAGAATTGAAAGCGTAAGTACTAGAATTTTATTAAAACTTTCCAAGATAATTATTTCCCATTTTCTTTTACAAGTGTCATACAGTCACCCCATCTTATACACGGATTTTTTATACACAGGTTCAAGCATACACGGTTTGAAAATGTTAAAAAAAGTACAAATTTCAAATATCAAACCTTGATTTTCCATTTTTTTTATAAGAGACACCATTTTGCTATGTCATTATATTTAATGGGACTTGAGCATACACGGATTTTGTTATACGTGGGGGTTCTTCGAACTAAACCAAGGGTTCACTGTATTTAGTTAATAGCTGCTGTTCCTTGCCTGATTGTAGCTGTTTCCTTTCAATAGCAGCCTCCTCCATAGTTTGCCATGGCTCTCCAGCATAACATCGTTACTGTCTCTTAATAGAGGACACTCTTGTCTGTTTTCATTCTTTGGCATGGTAGTTGTCTATACATGTGGAGAAGTTGGTGGATAGACTCATTGAAGGAAGCCATAGGCCTGAGTTTCTAAGGCCTGAACAGCATTAATAACGGTGTTTCATTCACAGAGATGCCACAGATCAAAGCAGACTTGATCCCACATAGCAACAGTAACAGTACATGGGGAAAATTGGGTTACATTGAAATTATAGTTAATAATTTTAAAATTGTTTTATAGCTACTTATTATTGTATTAGTATATCTCTGCACCATATCTGTAAGGTAGCTTTCTAGCATTCCAAAAATCTGAACTAACCTGCCGGAGGAGATCCGTCACATAACATCTTTAGAGGCCTTTAAGAAGGCAATAAAAATGGATCTTTTCCAGCAGGCCTTCCCTAACTGACCTCCCCGGAATGTTTTCTCCCTTTGCATAGCCATTCCCATCGGACTGTGATCGTGATTGATTTTATTGGGAGCATTTTATTGAGAATTGTTGTTTTAACATTTTGGGGTGGGAGGGAGTTTTAGAGTGGTTTTGCTATGTTTTTACTTGTGACTTGCTGTGTAGCATTTTTATTGTTCTTTTGTTTGTTGTTACCCGCCTCGACCCAATACAGGGAGAGGCAGGATACAAATAAATATTGTTGTTGTTGTTGTTGTTGTTGTTGTTATTAGATCCGCCTTTGTAATATTTAATACAATGTTGTTGTGAAGTGGTAGCAGTCAGAATGGCAGTTGTAGTGGAATGTACTTTTCCAGAACTTTACCCCCTTAATACAGCATTCACGGTCGTCAATTCTGCTGTGCTCCTTTTTTATTGACACATTTTCTTCCTGTATGTATCATCATTTCTTTTCAGTATTGAAGAACCAGAAGAGGCTCGTGATCAGTTCCATCTTGCTAGACTGAATTGCAAGAAATTTGCTTTTGTCCACATAGCCTTTGCACAGTTTGAACTCTCACAAGGTATGTAGAAACAAATTTGCTTGCCAGTTATTTGTCCATCCTCACTGTATATCTACAGGCCATTTTACCTTTTACAATTTTACAGGCCATTTTACAATTGCATTGGTTTGATACTTCTTAGAAAACAGTGTTGATTCCCAAGAGCAGGAGTGGGCAACAGTGATTCTCCAGAATCTTTTGACCTATAATTTCCATTAGTTTGTAGATAGCATAGTAACAGATGAAGAATTGGGACACTTACAGTCCAAAAACATTAGAGAGCCACAGTTGCCCACTCTTGCTTTAATAGAATACTGAATATATTCCCACAATATTTTTGATTTTCCATTGATTCTTAGAATTTATACCATTATGATCTTCTGTCAGGGCCAAGATCCAACATAATAGTTACATATGCAGCCCATAAAAAGAGGAACATTTTCTTCCTCATTCTTTCTGCACTTTTGTGTGGTGCAAAAGAAAGCTCAACCCCCCCCCCCAAACTCTGGAGCACATATCTGTGGTTCATGGGGGGTGTGTCAGCATGCAAGAGAAAAGGGACATTATTCTGTCAGAAACAGTGGGATCTAGTGAAAGTACATAATTCTATCCTGACCCAGGCCTTATCTTGGTACCACAAGATAGACAAGTGCTGTGGTTTGATTATCGTCTTAGAAATACATTTGAAATTTAAATAGTTATGTCATGCCTATTCTCATAGGACATTACAAGATTTGTACTCTGCTGTAAAATTCAGTCAGATTTGCAACTGATTACTTCTCATTTTTCCTCTGGATAGTGGCGTCTCTGTGTGTGTGTGTGTGCGTGTGTGTGTGCAAACCGCACCAGGTGGCACTCTAAGGAGGTGTGTGACACAACTGCTCCTGAAACACCTACCTTTTGAGAGAAATGGGCTGTGGCATTCATTTGCTTCCCTTTAGAATGCTTTAAGAGATGTTGGGAGTTGGGTGAAGCTCAGTGGGAGGAGAAAGGAGAGGCCCCAGAATTTTTATAATTTAAAATTTCAATAAAATTTTAAATTTTAACTTTAAAAAATTAATTTTTTTAAAAAAAATTCTTTAAAAATACATTTACACCAAATCTTCACTATGTATATGTAAATACATTTAGGTTGTGCATATGATATTGTAATTTGAAGGTATAATTTTTAATTTTGCTAATTGTTTCTGTCACAACTATTAGCATTATGTTCAGTGGTATGTGGGAATTACAACTTACGAGTAACATTAGCACAAAAAAGCATTGCTAAGGATTCTGAATGGTGTTAAATGAGAAGGAGGTCAATGGGGGTGGGATGACACCATGAGTTACCCCACTGGGTGACACCAAGCCTTGTGACGCCACTGCCTCCAGAGACACAGATACTTGAGCAGTTGAGTCAACTCGACTTAAATGTGTTTTATTTTCTCTTTGGGGCAATAGAATGTGAAATAGAGCTTTTCTACACATGTTCAACCCTTATGTCTGAAAAAAGCCAACTTGTAATTTCCCTTCCTATTCAATCCCTTACTGTCCTTCCCTCACCCTGCATTTTCAAATAACTGTCTTCTTTCTAACTAGTAAACCATCCCTTAGAATATGGGAACAGAAGTAGGCTGTATATTTTTGGATCAGAAGAATAATTGGAAGAAAAATTAAGGCTTTGGGCGAGTGGCCTTAGACACGGGATCTCTTTTGGAACACACACACACACACACACACACACACACACACACCTCATCCCTCATAAAGGAAATACTGTGTATGGTGGAGCCCCATTGAAAATGATAGGATTTGTGCCTATGGCACAGCACAGCATGTGTGTCATTCCCTTTTCTGGAGTGCAGCTTTCAGCGTAAACTGAAATGACGTGGGCACACTGTATTTTTAAGAAGGTTGGAAACTGTCTTCATGTGACAATTCTTACTAATGATTATTTGTGGATTTGCAATTTGTATTCTGTATTTCAAAGTATCTAATACTGTGTTTTTAAAAGTATAATCATTCTAAATTTGAATTAACTAGTGGTCGGTTGCATGCTTAATTTAATGAAAATCCTTTAGTTAATTGTCATTTCATGGCTTAAGATGTATTTCCAATGTTTTTATTTACATGATTCTTAAAATTATCATTTGTAACTGAAGAAATAACAGCCACAACTGTCTGAACACTTGTGTACACTACTAGATTTTGCTCTTGGAAGAAATCATTCCATTAGTTTGCCTAATTCTAGGCCTTCTGGCTTTACTACATTGGCTCAAGCAATGCAAGTTCTTCATTAATTTTCTGTACTACAGGAAAGCAATGTCCATAATTCTCTTATTTCACTAGGAAATGTAAAAAAGGCTAAACAGCTGCTTGAAAAGGGTGTGGAATCTAGAGCCTTACCACTAGAGATGTTGCAAATTGCTCTAAGAAACTTAAGCTTACGCAAAAAGCTCCTGCTTTCTACTGAGGAAAAAGAAAATTTATCAGGTGAGTCATACAGTAAAGGAGATTTTGTGATTTTTAAAAAAAATGAAAATTAAAGGATTTATGTATAGTATACTTGCTTGGCTTTCAGGTTAAACTTTAGTGTGCAAAAATATTGCTGTGCAGGCATGTATATGGATTTTATGTCACAGTGAACATTACAGACATGCCCTATAGTTTGAAAAAATATATGTTCTCATAAACATCTTGGCTGTATTTGTTTAGAGAAATTGTTCACCATTTTAATTTCTTCACAGAAAAGTAATTTAACTGGACTAAGATTCACTTAGGGATGTGGTGGTTTAGTTGTTAAGATGCCATTTCTGACAATCAGAGGTTTGGCAATTCGAGCCCCGAGTGCTGCATGATGGGATGAGCTCCTCTCACTAATTCCCAGCTTCTGCCAGCCTAGCAGTTTAAAAGCATGCAAATGCAAGTAGATAGGTACCACTTTAGTGGGAAGGTACCAGCATTCAGTCAGTCATGCTGGCCACATAACCACCGGAACAGTCCTTGGACGATGCTGACTCTTCGGCTTAGTAACAGAGATTAACACAGTCCCCTACAGTTGGTTATGATTAGACATTCATGTCATGGGACTACCTTTACCTTTACGCTTTCACTTTATTGTGCACAAAGCTTTGTTGCTTAAGCATATTGTCAAATACAATGTAAAAATCTCAGCTAGTATGTATCATCAGTGGCCAGGAATAATTTATTCTATGACATCACCAACATGGGTCCAAGACACACTACAAAAATAATCCAGTTAGAGACTCCTTGAACTGCCCTGGCTCAGTGCTAGGGAATACTGGGAATTGTAGTTTGTTGTAGCACCAGAGCTCTCTGACAGAGAATGCTAAATGTCTCACAAAATTACAGTTCCCAGAATTCTCTAGCATTGAGTCAGGGCAGTTAAAATACTCTCAAACTGGATTATTTCTGGAAATGTGAACCAGAAAAAAGGGTGGGCTCCTTAGCCCATTTCTGGCTTCACATGAAGATGGAGTAGTAGGTTTTCTGCATATGCCATTCTGTTACCATGCTCTTATTCTACTTGAGCAAAAATGGTGGAAAGGCTGGAAAGGGTAAAGTTAGTAATTGTGTCTACTTGATATCTGTATGTTGGATCACATTAAATAGACTGGGGCAGTTCAGTTCTCCTAGGTGAATATGTAATATGCATTCACATACAGTTCTTGAATATGTTTAGTACATAACTAAAAGATATGAGCTCAATATTTATATTCAGTCATACTCAGGCTGTGTAGATCATGCTATTAACAAGGGAGCACACAGTTCACTAAATTGTTGATCCATTTCTAGGTACAGTTCAAAGTTCTGGTTATGACCTATAAACCTTTGTACATCTCAGGTCCAGGTTATCTGAATGACCAGATTCTCACATTTGAGTCTTTCCATGTTTTGTGATCTTCTGGGAATGTCCTTCTCTCTGTCCACCATCCTCAGCTATATGTGGTGGGAACATAGAAACAGGTCTTTTGTGGTTGCTTCCAGCACCTGGGAATCCTTTCCTAGAGAGGTTAAACCAGTGCCCTCCTTCCTATCATTCTGTAAGCAAGTAAATGCCTATTGAGACAGGTGAAACAGCTTTGAGAACTGATTAATGCATTTAATTTGCATTTAATTGCTTTTGCTTCTATTCATAGTTTAGTTACATTTTTAACTTTGATATGTTGTGATTTTTAGCTGTATTTGTTTTATAAACTACCTTGAGTCTCAGACTTGATGATTTAAAGTAATTATAACTGCATGTACTGAGAGAAGCTAGATTCTATATAAATTATGCAAGCCTGATTTGTCATTTGCCTACCTCAGAAGAAATAATAATAATAATAATAATAATAATAATAATTTCTACCCCACCTCTCCAATAAGATCAAGGCAGTTACTCTTCTTAACTTTGCTACTCTTCTTAACTAATTCTCATCATGATACTCATGGCTAGAGTTAAGGACTTATAAATGGCACTGAAACCTGGCTCCAACCACTGGATCCTTTGTTCAGTCTACATAGCAGCTTATGATATTTTTAGTCCAGTGACTGTGGCATTGCCTAAATGTTTCCAAACTTGTTTCTGTAGCCAAAAGACCTACAAAAAGCTGAATTCTGTACTCTTTAATACAGAGAACATCTTTTTCTGTTGAATTTCCCCATACATCAAAAAATGAGAATACTATCCATTATTTGGATTGATAGGAAGAATCCATGCACTTGGGCTATTCCTCAAGGCAGGAGTCCAAAATTCTTTTCTGTTAGATTTGTTCACTCCATTGCTTGCTAGTATTTATTTCCTGCCCTGCCAGCTAGGTGCGTTTTCCTTAATCTCACATTTAAATGCTCAAATTAGAGTTAGGCAATTACAAAATGTTAGAAAATCTTAAAAAGCACAAGGTAATAGAGAACGAGGTGAACAAAGGGGATGCTGCTTCTATTCAAGATAAAACAAAAAAGAAAGCCACACTAGGCTTGGAGGTGAGCTTACTGATTGTCACCCAACAGCTCATGCCTCCAGAAATTAATAAGAATATTCAGTGACAGATGTTGGTTACTGTCAGTGGGTATAAGGAAAAGGCAACTTTAAAGAGAATTTTCATTACATTGAGTTTTAGCAACTTTTCCTCCACTGAAAAAGAAAAGAGAAAGAGAGACAGGATGATTTCATGAGACAAAGAGGTTAAGAAGCCTAAAAGATATAAAGTGTGTAATGCTGTTAGACATGAGTTTCCTCGTAAAGCAGTATTTGGAATTCAAGTTTCTGAAAAAGAGGTTTTCTGATGTGAAGTCAAAGGCTATCACGGCCAGCATCCGTAGTTTTTTAATGAGCTTTTCAGGGTATCAGGCCATGTTCTAGAAGAGTTTATTCCTGATGTCCCAACTTCCTGGAAGATGAATTGAAGCACCTAGACTGGGTTCTGGTTACTCCAGAAGGGCTGCCAGACCCAGAAAAACCCATGGGAGTGAAGACAAACAACCACCCAAAGGGAATGTATTTTATCATACATCAAAGGAGTCACAGACAGAATAAGGAAACTGTTGTGGAAACACAACCTCCAAATGGTCTACAAACTGACCAAGAAAATCCAGCAAATGCTGTGCTCAGTGAAGGACAGGAGAGACCTTTTCATGGCTGCAGGAATTTACTGGTTACCATGCAGCTGCAGAGATGTCTACATAGGGATCACCAAACATAATGTTCAAACATGAATCAAGGAATATGAGAGACACTGTAGACTAGATCAGCCAGAAAAAGCAGCAGTAGTAGAACATGTTATAAACCATCCTGGGCATAAAATGTTGTTAGAAAGCATTGTAATTCTGGACCATGCCAACATCTATCAGGTCAGAATGCACAGGGGAGCCATTGAAATCCATAAACACCTGGACAACTTCAACAGGAAAGAAAAAACACTGAAAGCAAACAAAGTTCTTCAGGACTGGTAGCCAGACTTTGTTTACTTTCAGTGTTTGTTTGTTTTCTGTTGAAGTTGTCCAGGTGTTTATGGGTTTCAATGGCTCCCCTGTGCATTCTGACCTGATAGTTGTTGGCATGGTCCAGAATTTCTTCAGAACACCAAAGTCATGACTCAGCAAATGCAAATGAAAACCACCCAGGGTGAGGGGTTTTTCCCAGCAGACAATAGATCATTAAGTAAATGGACACCCTGTAGGCCTTACCATTCAACAACAGAACTATACATAGATTAACATGCAAATCACCTCCTCTCAGCCAATAGTGTATATACCCCACTGTCTTCCATTCCAGCATTCTCTGGAGATGCCAGCCACAGCTGTTGGCAAAACGTCAGGAATAAAATTCTTCTAGAACACAGCCTCATAGCCCGAAAAACCCACAAAAAACTAAGGAGCTTTTCTCTTGACTGCTTCAGGGCACCATGTTAGAAACACAGATTTCTCAGGCATACAAGTAATTTGATTGGTCAGTCAAAAGTAGCCTTTGTACAGTAGCAGCACTTTACTAGCAGCACAGAAAGGAGTCAGGTTGGGGAAAATGAAATGTGTGGATACCTCTTAGCTTATTTAATGGTGTTGACGTTGAGTGTGCCACACCATCAATGCATGAATCCATGCATGAGTACTGATTACACAGCAACCCAATTATATTTCTGATCGCCAATCCATGAGGCAGTACATAGAGAAATTCTGCTTTTAAGACTAACAATGAATTTGTATTAAATCCAGTGGACCAACCAGTGAATTTGACTGCAGTGAATTTTAATGATGAATTACTTATTACAAATGAATTTAAAGAACATGATTCAGTCAAAAAGGGTATTCAATATGAATTTGTTAAATAAGGAAATATTTAAAGCTGCTCCAGACAATGAAGCTGAAAGTGCACAAGCACCGAATATGTTTCTAACATGGTACCTTAAATCAAAGCAGACAAGAAACAGAAAGTGAAACAGTAATAAAGATAGTAACAGGAAGACAATAACAGGTTGTGCAGAACTCATCAGTAAGAAAAGAAAGAAGTGCACAAAGAAGATAAAGCATGTGGATGAGGATATCACTGTTGAATCAGACAGAGGAGGATTTTGAGGAAGCAGATACAGTGCATCAAACACTTGATAGCAGTGTAGAGGAGAATCCTCAGATGTAGTTTCAGATATGGAAAGTGCAATACACAACCTATTTGTGTATTGCACTTTCCATATCTGAAACTATTCGCCGCTTTGATCAGGTTTTGGAAAAGCGAGATACAAATAAACTTTATTATTATTATTATTATTTAGAGTTGAGGAGTTTAGAGGTGTATTGAAGAGGGTGATGCAACATTAGGTTTAGAAGGGGTTTGGCATGGAATAGATCAGGAAACTGACAATGCTGATCAAATAGTAGCAGCAGTTTTAAAAAGACCATTACCAAAATCAGAAATCCCGTTACATATTCAGATGAGTAATGCATTTAGAATGAGAGATCCTATTAAATACTAAGACTGATAGTTTAGTAACTATTTATCTAGAACCTACTGTATATACTCGACTATAAGTCGACCTCATATATAAGTCGAGGGCAAGTTGTGGGGCCAAAATTCTGGATTTTGATATGGCCCATGGACAAGTCGAGGGTAAGACTTAGGCACATATAATAAAGGATGAAGTAACAGAAAACAATTCCAAAGAACTTACAAAATTCTAGCATAACTATTAGTGCATATACTAAAGGCTGGGTAGATGAAAGAGTAGGATGGAGTCAGTGCTTCTAGGGCAGATTAAATTCTTGCCTTTCACCGTGTGTGTGTGTGTGTGTGTGTGTTCAAATGCAGTAGTTACATTGACCCATGGATAAGTCGACTCAGGTTAGTTGGGTCAATTTTTAAACCTAAATTTCTAGATTTATACATGAGTATATACAGTATTTATTCAAAAAGAGATAAGAGATATGGAGTTCCTGAGCCATGGAAGTGAATGTAGGGCTGAAGCAGTACTAAAGAAGGCCCATAAGGCTTCAGCTTTAATGATCAGAAATTCTACTGCAACTTCAGTATTTGCCAGGGCAGTGATACTCTGGGTGCAGGATATTATGGATTCCCAGCAGCACAGGGGACATAAATTACATAAGTCCCTTAACAAAATTCAGGAGGTCTTGCACCATGGCAAGATAGGCAAGTATAGATGGGCATTGATGAGACTTAGCAGTATGCTGCCTCGGTCAGTAGGGTGAATATGTGTCAGCAGCACCCACCTGATGTTTTTGGGGCTTGGGAATGAGTGGATTGCTCCTCATATCAATCCAGAAAATGAGCGGTTCATACGTACTGTGAACGATCATAGGAGGAGCAATCCACCCTCTTCCAAAAGGTGTCTGCATAACTTTAAAAGAAAACCAGACAAAATGTGGTTGGGTTTGGAAAGGCTATAAAAGTAAACTGGTAAGCAAGGGATGGATCTGACTGAACTGAAATTTGGATGCCTGCCAAGTCAGCTGGCGCATAAGGAATAACCCAAGAGTGTGTGGTTTGTTCCTTCTATCATCCAAGAATAATCATTCATGGTAGGTACCAACCATTCAACTTCATAGTTTTGTTCAACTTTTAAAATAATCAATTTCTGATACTTTTATTATGACTAAAATAGTATGTATGTCTCCTAATAAATTATGTACTTACAGCTTCAAGCTCTCACAATATAGTTGGAAATGTCCTGAATAGAAAAAACAATATTGCTTCTGAGATTTCTGCCAATATTCCTAACTTTTGCCCTGGGTAAGTAAATTAAAGTACTGTATTGCATAGAATTCTTCTTGTGCTCTCAGCTACCTTGGTACAAATGAAAAGTTAAACTTTTCTTCTTTAGGCAGAAAAATAATTCTCCTCAAGAGGGTGAATTGGTCCTGAGTGGACGCAACCCCCTGAAGCAACTAAACAAATCTAACCAGGTAAATACATCTTTATTTGTGTTATAGCTATTGGACTGTGTCCAACATCAGGCTGCTGCAGAAAGTACAGCAGTAGGCAGTGTTTTTTAGTAGTTACCCAGGTACTAAGAAAACAATGAGCTGAACTAGCACAAGCAGTACATAAACTAGTAAGTTGTACAGTGCCTTGAAGAAGAACTTGTAAAGAAGCTTGTGAAAAGGCTTCAATAAGTCGGAACAAAATTTTGGGTTTGACATTTGTGCAAAGATGAAAATGGTTCCAGCAAGTGGCAGAAACATTGCACTTTCCACTAAAGAAATTACACCCTACTTTACAAACGTACACATTACAGTCATTATGTTTCAATGTTTAGATGTGCACCTTTGGAAGAGTTCCTGTCAAATTAGTATGTGACAGTGAGAGTGATGATACAGATGATTCTCTGAAGAAGGATATTCCTCCTTTTACCAAAAGGTATAGTTATACTGAGCTTACTAAATAGCTGCAGAGAGTATCTTTTGTCCTCTCAAAAGCTGCATTCACCTTGGGGACCTTACATTTGTTTGCTAATACTTACACCTAGAATGTATTTCTAAGCAAAACGCGAACAAAATCACTGTGCTTATTTGCCGTCTGCCCTCAAGCCTGTTTTATTGCCCTCAGCTTCCTGGAATACTAGTGAGTAAAATGGGCACAAGATAACTGGACAAGGGTACTCATCGCCTTTTTCATTTTGCCATTTCAAAGCAATACCAGGACAAACAATATGATGAAATGTTCTTGGCCCGACCAAGAAGGAAATTACCTAGAGCAGTAGTCCCTAAACTTTTTTGGGCTACCACCCCCTTTCCTTTTGCATGACAACCCTAGCACCATTGCCCCCTATTTCTTGATATTAGATCTAGTGTTTCTGCAGTAGTCTACTTCACCCATGCTGAGCTTGCCACTGTTCCTCCACTTTAGTCTATCATTTTTGAATACAGCAGTGGTAGTGAACCAGGCCTTCTCCTCCCTCTTGCCTGTGCCAGCCTTGCAGCAAAGGCCAGTGCAGGTGAGGGGCTTTTTAGTCACTGCTGCTTCCAAGTTGACTAGGTGTAAAAAGTGAAACTTATGCCTGATGAGGAAAGACTCTCAGTCCTTATCCAGGTTGGATAGGGGGGCAACCAGCTTCTCACTTTTCTCCCTGGCGAGGAAGAACTCTCAGTTCGAGAGAGGTGAAGGGCTCTTTCAAAGAATTGACCCTAGCTGCTACTGCCTCTCCTTCCCCAGAGATGTGCATTCCTTATATAGCTTCAGGCTGTTCCACCCTCCCCTAGTACATAAACATTGTTTCTTCTGCTATCTCTTCTCTTGGCCTGTCCCACAAAAGAAAGTAGGAGGAGTGGTGCAGCTCTAATCTGCCAGCTATGTCCTAGCAAATCTCACAGAGCTTAAGGAGGGCCCCAAATGTGCCACCAATTCACCACCACCACCACATATAGCCTAGTTCCTCATCCCCACCATGGTCTTAAAGGCTGCTGGTTTTCTTTGCCTTTCTTGCCTGCCAATACTTTGACTGAAACCCACCTGGCACCCCCTTTGTCCTCACTGCCCCCTCCCCCCGGATTTTTTTCACCATCCCCAGAGTGGTCAGCATTCTGATTAGTGTTCAGACATTTCAGCACCCACTTGGATGACAGCTCCTGTCTAGCCAACTAGTCATTAATTATAAACCCAGTGCATTCCTGGGATATCTCTTGTGTCTCAGCAATTGTTTTAGCTGAGATACTTTGATCTGTCAAAATCAAATCATGAACACGTTCAACAGTTGCAGGAACTGACACTGTTGAACGCTTCCCAGACATTGCTGCATCTTCGATCTCAAAATCTCCACACTGGAAGTTGGCACACTACTTCTTCACAGTTGAGTATGACAAGCACTTGTCACTCATTGTTTGCATCATACTTTCATGAATTTTCTTTGGTGTTTTCTTCTGTAGGAACAGGAACATCATGATGATCGGGAGTTTAGCAGTTGAAAATTCCACACTTTTCATTGACATGGTTCTATCAATGATGTGAATTTTTTTTAGAAATTAGAGCTATGACTGCAAATTGGCAGTTTACAATATAAAAGAACATTCTTTCAAGCTACAGTGCCAAAATTATGCTCAGATTTTGGAAGTGGGTCAGGTGAAGAACTTTTCAGTACCCCCTCCTATTAATAGTATTTTCATCTGCCTTATAAGTCACTGGGAAATTTCACTATTTTTTCTTGTTTTTTCCTAATGGAGTCTTCTAATTGTTATAAGCTGTTAAAATATAATTTCAAATCACCTTTTATAATATTGTGTCATGTAAAATAGATTTCCTTTAAAAAAAGGCTATTCATTTGTATTTGGTTTGTTTTCCACACTAAACTCTTAAGTGTCATTATTTTTACATTTGGGACTTTGTTTTAACCATTTATCAATGTTTTGATAAATCAGGCAAATATCTAGTACCAGTCTGAATCATTTGCCATCATATGAAACAAAATCAAATGGAAGTGAGTCATATCTGCCACAGAATGTGAAGGTAATTTAAATTGCTTAATATTAATAGTTGTTGGTGTGAAGATTGTATATGGGTAATGGAGAAGAGCTATTTGATTTTGAAGTTTAGTGACATGACGAAATATAAGTAGGGCTTATATTTACAAAGTTTTTGAGTCTCTTTATATTCCTACAAATTCTTGATTATTCATCATACAGTATAGTACATGATGGTGACTCCATGTATTTTAAAAATGTGTAGACATGTATCACGGCATCTTCAACATAAAGCACAAGACAGTGTTTTTAGTGTTACATGAACAAGCCTGGAAAAGCCTTATATCTTTAGAATATACCCTCTCATCTCTACCTTGGTGTATCCATGAGAACAGCAGAAGCTTTTCCTTTTGTTTTTAACCAACAATAATTTAGCATTGTCATAATACTGACAAATGAGAGGACCTATATACCCTAATGGCACCTGTCTGATTTTGGAAGCTAAGCAGGGTCAACTCTAGTTAGTACTTGAGTGGCGGACTGCCAACCAGTACTGGGTGCTGTAGGTCATATTTCAGAGGAAGGAACTGACAAAACCTCCTCTGAGTATTCCTTGCCTGGGGAAACCCTATGAAATTCATTAAGGCACAGGTATGTGTGCACGCACACAGAGGTAGCCATATTTATAGTTTATTGAAACAACCAGTTCTAAAATGTAGTTTATGAACCTGGATTTTTTTTTTCAGAAAACCATAGCTAATCTTAACTATATGGTCTAGATTTAACACCAAGTGCTAGCATCAACATTGCCAATTTTCAGGGAATTCCCTGGAATCTTGGGAATTTAATTAATTTCTTTCTGGGGGTTTTGACTGAATATTCCGGTAAATATTGGGGAATTCTTGTAAAACATTCTGGGGAATATCTTCAAGGCTTGTTGGCAACACTGGCTAGCATATCATCATGGAGAGAACTCCATAAGACAAAATATGTGAGTTGCTTAAAATTCCACTTTTGAAATCTTTGATTTAGAATGCATTACAGTATATGCTGTTTCTGTCATAAAGTTCTTTGATAAAGTATATCAAGTGAGTTAAGGAAATGGGAGAAATTATTACTGCAATTTACAAACCACAGTTTAAAGTGGGGAAAAAATAGCCTGTGAGTAGGTTGACGTTTAGCTTGTTTCTGCTCATCATACTGGGCAAAGTATGACCTGTGGACTTCAAATGGCGAGTAGGACCTGTTTTAGCTTTATTGACTAATGAATAGCGTTCCCTCAGCTTTTTAAAGGCTTTTACTGGAAAGGAGAGAAAGTGTGTGCTGCTTTCTGATTTCAGTCAGAATATTATGTCTATACAAGAATGCAAATGTTTTTAAGCCACCCTTCTGGATCAAGCCCACTCAGGTTAACAGTTGAATGGATTTTTTATTTCCCTTTGTTATTTCAAGTTCCTCCAGTATTCTTCCATAGTGGAAAAAACAATGTTGGTGTTGGTTGTATCAGTGTTCCTTAGTCTCAGTGATACTTTCTCCATCTCATTTTCAGCCTTTACTTTGGCTGTGTGGAGTCATACTTTTTTCTCTCTATTTCCAAGATGAAAAACCTCAACCTGCCCTTTTGGATGCTTCTAACCTTTGCCTATTTTTCTAACCTTATTAGTAAAATGTGAAACACAGTTTGTGTCTTTTGTGTGCTTCCTGTTGCACCTCATTCTCAGCAACATTTGTCTGCATGAGTGAAGATATTACAGAATATGTAATGTTGTGTAATTAAGGGCATGTTTGTAACCTTGAAACAAGTGATTTGTGTAAATCAGGGATGGGTAAAGTGTGTCCTTCTAGATGATGTGGGACTGAAACTCCCAACATCCTTCATCATTAGCCATTGTGACCAAGGTTTCTAGAATTTGTAGGCTAATGACATCTAGAAACCTGTACCTGGCCCACACATGATATAAGTTATTGACTGTGGCTTTACAGCCTTTTAATTTTGGTATTTAAAGAAATGCTCTTCAATATAGATTTTTAAAACATCCCAAATAACTTGTGTTGAACTACACAAGTTATTTGGGATGTTTTTAAAATCTGTATTGAAGAAAATTTCTTTAAGGACCAAAAGAAAAGTTGACAGTAAAGCAAAAACAAACAAACAAAACAACCCCATCCTCAAAAAAACCCAACCCCCCCTAAAAACTAAAAATTCTGAAATATGAAGTCCCAATTTAATGATCTAACTTTCTTCTAGTAGGGTATCCAAAGTATTTTACATTATATTCCTGATTATTGCAATACTTCCATATATTTATACTTGTATGGCAGCTGAACTTGTCAGATGGTTCATCTAAATGGTGCTTAGGATAGGAGTGGGGAATATGTGACTCTCCAGATGTTGTTAGAATGCAGTTCCCATCATTTCATTGCCAGTAATAAGAGATGATGGAATTTGCACCCCAGCAACATCTGGAGGGTCACACATTCCCTACTGTTGGTTGTGAGTATGGTTGAGTAAGGTGAGATGTAAACACAGCTCTTCCAGTATGCTCTAATCTTAGCTCATATACTATATTAGATCTTAGTGATCTGCAGCTCACTTAATTGTTTATATTCTATGGCTAACAACCACTTTTCACAGTACACTGATGTTGTGCATAAAGGAAGGCGATAAAATAGGGCTGGAGAAATTACAATCTGGGAACTGTGTTGCCATTCAAATTAGCTAGTGTGGTTTATCCACACAGGTTATAGAATGGTAGTATGTACAGATTTACTGACCTGGAACAGTGACTTTTAGTATGAGTAGGCCATATCAGGGCCACTTCTCTTTCAGTTCTGAAGCTAATGCTGCACTTATTCAAGATGTAAACACCTTTGTAGACTGTGACAGATAAATTGGTCTGAGATAAAATCAAAACCTTAGTGGTGTTTCTGGACTCTGAAACTTGGAGGCAATGACAAGACATATTCGAAGAAGACTGCAGTCTTAAAGGCAAGATGATTTTAGCCAATAAACACATAAGAAGATTTCAATTGAAAATTAAATTGAATTGAATGAGATTTCTAGCTCAGTTACTGATTTACTGTTCCCATGTGAGAAACATAGGTATAATAGCAGCCTACCCTGAAGTTGAAGGGGAAACTGCGGTTTGTCCTTAGCCTTTACAATAAGGCAAATTGGAAATGTGCATGAATGGTATATAAAATAAGCAACTAAGGGGCGAAACAGATGGTCAAAAAGAGCCGGCTTCCTGGCGGATTGGGAGCGTGACATTAGGACAACAGCATATCCCCACTCTGCCAGAATGCTGCATAGCTGACCGCACGTGCGGCAGATCCATGGCATTTTGACGGCATAGCATTTACATACCCTTCCCGGAAGAAACACTGAAGAAATGCTGTTGTGACGGCAAAGGTGCCCTTTCCTTGGTGCAAAAAGAAGCTGCTCCTTTTTGCACCAGGAAAAGGCCAGGTTGGGGGCTTGCCATGCCGTTGCAGTGGCCCCAATCCGGTGAGCAAAGTGGTGGCCAGAAGCTGCTCCTTACCTGCCATCTGTTTTGCCCTGAAATTAGTCAGTGTTAATAACATACTACAGTTTTATCTGTATCTTGGATTATTTTGACCTTTTAAAAAGTTTTCTCCTTTTTATGTAGTGTTTGCCAAGCAGAAATCTAGTAGAACCTCACTTGTCCGATGATGAGAGCTTGGAAGCAGCTACCAGTTCATCTTTGACATTAAAAAATAAATATGATTCCAGTTGCACCATTAAAAGAAAAGGTTTGTTTTAACCTATGTATAGTGTTGGGCTTAAGAAAGGTGCTCTCTAGTAGGCTTCAAAGCTGATATTTGTGAATTCCTTTCAGAACTGGAGTGTAGAAGTATTCACAGCATAATCAGCCTAGTAGACAATAAGGTAAACCTGATAGAAGAACCAGAAGGAAATGAAGACTAAATTGTCACCCTTTGGTATTCTGTACAGTGCAATCTGTTTTAGTGCTGCCTTTTGTAGCCCTTCATCTTTTCCAGGCTCAGATGGGGCATTTCTCCCCCCCCCCCCCCCCCGGTGACTGGACAGTTTATTGGGAGGGGATCAGTTGGGGTCCAAAAATATTGGAAGTACTTCACTTGATACCCAGAAATGGCCAACATCATGCACCAGAAGTTTTGGGTATGCTTAGGGCCATTTATGCTCCAATTATTTTGACTACCCCCCAAAATTGGGGAGGGGTTGCAGGAACTTTGGGTGGACACAAATGGCCTTGGTATGCGCTACCCTATCCTGGAGATAAACAAACAGGAAAACATTCAGGAATCATAAAAAAAGGCAGAGTTAAATCTGGTTGCAAGTCTCAAAGTCTTATTGAACTGATTAATATAACTAACATCTATGAAAGTCCATTGAATCAATGATATTTCCATAGGTGTTAAATCATAAACTAAATGAATCTACTCTAGTTGGGACTTACCTCTTAGCCTGTGGTCTTCAATATATTTTCTTGTTAACTACCCCATTTCATATTTTAGGTCTCCTGTTTCATAACTGGGGACATTTGCAAAAGGTCACTTTGCCAAATTCATCCCTCTTATTTTAAGGGTGGTTTCTAAAAAACCCAACATGTATTAGTCCATTCACCATAAGTCTTATGTATTCCTTGCCTGGTTCAGCTGCTTTTACTGACTGACTTTCTATGATATCCTACCAGGACCTCTACCATTTCTATGTTGATAACTAGTCAAATTGTTTCAGAAACGGAAGAACAACATGATGAGCCAAAGATCATAGAGTCAAACTGTCTAGAAAAGCAACTGCAGAATTTTGTTTCCAAGAGAGATGACCAAAAGGAAAATGAACAGTCCAAATTGCACTGTTTTCCATCGAGAAATAAATGGTCTCATCCTGAAGCATTGCATAACAGAAACTCAGAGGTGATCTTTAAAAAGTTTTTTTCAACTTAAATGAACTGGTACTTTTTTGATAATATTGTTGGTGTTAACAGTAGTTAATGAAATGTAAAAGCCCATCTTGACCTTCTGGGTTTACAGGCTGATGTAGCTACTGTGTATCTCTTCAAACTGTTAGCTTTGCACAGGGAGTGTACTAAACTGGATTGGATTTATTCCAACCATCCTTTTATTACATAGGAAGCAGCTGATATATAACTTTCAAAACTACACTTGAGAGAGAGGCATCATTAAAATGAATTAACAAACCTGATATTGACAACGTGTGATTAGCTGGCAAGTCATTTATTGTCTTATGGTCCTACACTTCTGTGTGAGGCTAGAACTAAATGAAAGTAGTATTGTGAAAATAATTGTTATAAAAATAGACTAAAGAAAGAAATAGCTTTGGAGCTTTTATTTAAGTTTGACATTTCATAATATCCTACTAATCAGTAGTATGCGTAATGACTTTATATAAATGCTAAAGGAATGCTTACTTTTGGCCAGATACCCAATAAACTTCACAAGACTAATGTGCAATATAATAATTACCTGGGAAACAATAAGTTATTAATTCTATTTTTTAAATATGGAATAATGGAAATATGTTTATATTGTATATATTCATTTGCAACCAGCTGATATCCCCCTCCCCATTTTATAGGGGAAAAGGTCAAGTTTTGAATGCCCAGCATTTCCAGTTTCTAAAAGATTATCACCACCAGAATTACCTTTGCAAAGATGTTCGCCACCAGAGACTGCTTCAAAAAGAAAAAGTCAGGCATATGTTGGCACAACACCTAGCAACAAAACCCTGCGTGATTATATAACCTGGTAATGCGTGTGTGGGTTTTTTAAAATTTTAATTAAAAATTAATAAATCTTTTTTTAAATTTTAAGTTTTGATTTTACATGTAGGCTTCTGTTGAAATTGGTTTTTCTAGAGTTTAACAAACTGTTACCTATTCTGTAACAGACAAAGAGATGATGCATTTTAATAATTGCATGAAATACGTTCTGTAAAAGAAAACAGAAGTGGGATATATCTCAGAGGTAATGTTAGCCTTCACATGAAAATGTTCTTTAAAATTTTGAAAAGCAATCAATAGTAAACATGTGGTCTTTAACAAAAGACATTCTAGAAATAGTTGTGGTTTAGCAAAGGTATAAGCTTTATATAAGCTTAAGTATCAGAGATTTTGTCTCATGGTTATTTTCAAGGTGGAAACCACTTCTGCTCACACAAGCCAAAGCATAAGAATTTCACTGATAGTCTCTATCCAGTTACATAGCCCCTCTGCACATAAAGTTGCTACTGGAACACTTCTTTTGTTCTGAACAGAATGGTTTGGAACAGAAACAGATATAATTCACAGGGCAGCAGAATTAGGAAAGCAGTCTCAGTGCCAATTAGGAGCCCCAACTTGTGTTAGCCGAAATCTCAGACTTAAATGAAGTAGACTACCTTTTTAGAGAACAAATTATAAAATGTTTCAAGCAAGCTTTAAAGTTTTACACTGAGCTTACACTGTTGTGCTTAGAGGAAAACAAATATATGAATAAAAAGGAGTGTAGCCCTGTCTGTACACAAGGATTGTAACAACTGATATTTCTGACAGTTTCAGTACTCCAGTCGTAACAAATGATTTTCTTCTTGCGGGAAGGGCAACCACACCGTACAACCAATTTTCATATCTGCCGCCTTGCACTCCAAAAACCCCTTTCCAAATGCAGACTGCATTACAGGTAATAATTTTCCAAAATAATTCCTTTTGAAAGTATATGATGAGATAATAAATTTTTTTAAAAAATTAAATAGATGTCATAACAACTCATTATTTTGGAGATGTAAGTAGTTAAGGATTATCTAACATAGATTCTAACTTGCGCTGATTTCAGAAATAGTTGTAGCTTTTCATTGACGAGTACCGTAACAGAAGCAAACAGGATGGTAGTGGTAGGCTTGATTCAACAATTGTGCAACATTTTAGAGCAGTAAAAGGAAACTTAATATATATTGCTATAGCTTAAGTTATTTGGGAAGTAAAAAATCTTAGCTAAGGAGAGCACAGGTGGTGGTATGAAGTTTTTGCTATGCACGGTGAGGATTGTTCTTTTTGATATTATTAGCTACATCTGTAGTTTGTGTTTGTTTTGTGCATCTATGTCTCCCTTCTATTCACAGAAGTGGTAGTTTGTGAACACAGGGTCCTTAAATCCTTCAGAAGCTCTCATGCATTTCCCCCTCTCCCCTTTTGTCCACTATACCATCTCATCCATTGTCAGATGCTAGGAGAAGCCTTTCTTATTGGACTGGATCTATTCCATCACCATAGTTCATATGTAAATTGGGATTTCCCAGTGTTACTGGCTTTCTTGCATTTTAGAGATACACAACTTTTTACCTTCCTGTTCCAAGATTGGCAGTACAGTGGTGCCTCGGGTTACGAAAGTAATTCGTTCCGCGGCCGCTTTCGTAACCCGAAAAGCCTTCGTAAGCCGAATTGCCATAGGCGCTAATGGGGAAAAGCCGCGTTTCGTGCGAAAAAGCCGAAAAAAGCACCAAAAATTTTCTTCTTAACCCGAAAAAACATTCGTAACCCGGAACAATGATTTCCAATGGGATTTTTTCGTATCCCGAAAATTTCGTAACCTGGGTATTTCGTATCCCGAGGTACCACTGTATTGTTCAGTAAATTGAGATAGTAGGTGTTGAAGTAAGTTTTTCTCTTAGCATGCAATATATAGGGATTTTCTTTTCCTATCAGGTGTCTTTGTACAAGATAATTTAATATCTTAACATTTTTAATGTGGTATTGTACGCATAGATCAGTAGAACTTCAGAAACATTTGAATGAAGCATTGAGGCAGTATCAAGAAGGCATCTAACATATATTCTTTTTATTCAGATTTCAGCTTCTGCACCACCAAATGAATGCATTGTTGTTAATGGAAAATGTTACTCTGTGTTGAAACAAATAGGCAGTGGAGGATCGAGTAAGGTAAAAATTTAAATGTGTAAGCCTTTCTGGGACAAAATGGGAAAGTAACATGAACAAGCAGTTTAGGCCTTAACAGCAGTAATAATCATAGATAGAAGATGACGAGGAAAATTGTAATCCTAAAAGGGAAGAAGACGTTGCCTCATCATCAGTGTTGGTGTCTCTTTGAAATTTTGAGGAAATAAAAATGAGGCCTGTGAGAGGGGATCTTTTAACCTTTGTATGCCAGTATTAACTGCAGAGAGACTCCAGTTTCAGTAAACCGAAAGGTTTTTATTTAGAAATGTGCAAGCTTGCATGCACACATACAAAACCAATGCAACCTTAAGAACCATACAAGGCTAACAGAAGATTGGATAGCGAGGAATTGGCATTTAAAGATGGCAATAATTAACAGTCTTGAAGAGGGACCCATGGTAAATGGAGTCTGGCTCAGATAGCATTTGAGAGTTAGACAGAGAGAATTGGACCCTCATCTGTTGAACAGAGCCCAGGTCTGTGAACAGCACCCCTATCTGTGGACAAAGTAGCTATGATTAGGGTGAATGTTTATATCCTGTTTCATACCTTCAACAGGTGCTTGTTACTACGACATTGTGTAACAAAAGCTAGATGATTTCCCCTTGGAATGGACAAGAGGAGCCAGATTGGCTGATGGCTTTAACGTTGTTTAGATTTTACAATTCATTGTATATTGATTTTTATGGAAATATTATGTGTATTGTTTTATTATTTTGGTTTTTGCAATGGCCATTGGCCAAAAGCAATAAAGATTTATTGATTGATTAGATTTGAGACAATCCCTGGATTGAACAGAAAGAGTAAATAGCAGCACAACATGAGGTGGGATGGAAGGTGGTCTTCAGCTGCTTTTGCGATGGGACTCCCTTTGTCTCTACTGCAAGAGAAAATGGGAAAAGCATGGGGAACTGATCAGCACACCCTTTTGTGTGTATTTTAATAGTGTGTGAGTCTCCCACATGTCCTTAGGTCCTTAGTATGATTCTTCGCATGTGTACTTTCCTAGTTTGTTCAGGTCATTGTGACCTTTCAAAAACATGCCCGATGATAGATATCAAATATGAAACCCCATATACAGTGAGAGGCTAATAATAATAACAACAACAACAACAACAAATTTATTATTATTATTATTATTATTATTATTAGCCCGCTTCTCTCTACAGATCGAGGTGGGCTACAATAAAAGATAATAATATAGGGTAGGCAATATAGGTTATCCTAAGAGAGTAAACTGAAATTCAGTTTAGACAGGGCAAAGTTGATAACAGCTTAGTGGGTTGGTTACAAAATTCTGGTTCTAGGTAGGCTCACTCACTCCCTGTAGAAGCTGGTTCATAGTGGGGGACTATTTCTAGACCTAATAAGGCCAGTTTTTTGTTTGTTTGTTTGTTTGTTTTTGACTTGGGAAGCTCTACATGGATTGGATTTTCATATCTCCCATTTGGAACCCATCAGGACTTTAAGATCAGCTGATGTAGTTTTTCTCTAGGTTGGTTTCCGTAAGGAAACAAGATCTTCTAATTATGGAATGAGCTTTCTTAAGCGGTTCATGTGTTTTTTATTGGTTCTTTTCAGAGACACTCAAAACTATTTTTATTCAGTCTTTTAGGAGTTAACTGGGATCAGCTGCAAAGCTGTATGCTTTACTTTTAGTCTGACTTTGTTCTAAACTGTGTTACTAACTGAGCTTGGATGTCATTCTAAACCAGAATTCTTGAGAATCCTGGCCTACAGTGTATGATGCATTATGCCGAATGAGGCAGGATGTAGCTTGCCAGGTTTTTCACACTGCAACCAGGAGAGATACCTTCTATTTTTTCCCCATCAATTTGCTTGTTTCCTTCCTGCCAAGCTAGAAAAATGCACTAAGAATGTGCCCATGGGTTCAAACCCTCTTGTTCAAGGAAAAACAAATCAGAGTGCTGGGTTTAGGTGTCAATAAATAAACAGATGGGTCTGTGGTTTGCTGAGCATTTGAATGTGCTCAGTATGCTGCTGGAAGGGAAGGGGATAAAGCTATTAAATATGTGAACTGCACTGGAAAAATATTGTGCATATGCGCTCAAGCCCCGGGCCGTGTGCGGGGCAGAAGGGGCGGCGCGTCCCATTCAATTGAATGGGCGCGTGTGCCTGTTGCGCCCTGTGCGCGCCCGCACCGCCGCGCCCGTTGTGCCGCCGCGCACAAGCCCCATTGTTTCCATTGGGGCTTGAGCATAGGTGGAATTCGCCTTACGCGGAGGGATCCGGAACGGATCCCTCCGCGTACGGTGAGGACGGACTGTACACAGATTTTGTTATACACAGGGGATCTTGGAACCAAACCCCAGCGTATAACAAGGGTCCACTGTAGTAATTACTCAGACTTCCTAAACAGTTTGGGATGGTATATGCCTCCTCATATCCTATGTCCAGCCAAACTTACTCAGTACATCTAATCTGGATTCAAGACTGTCCAATTTCCAGTGCATCATTCCATGCATCTGAGGAAATAAAGTATCGCTCCATAATCATGGGTTCCAGTGTACTACACTACATACACATTCCTAAATTTACTCTGAGAAATTGGCATCCCAGATATTCCTGATGAGTAAATGTGTTCAGTCTCATCATGCCAGAACTAATTACAACAAGTTGTGTTCAGTAATGCTCTTCCTTACAAATGCTAAAAACAGAATGTCGGGATACACGTGCAGAAGAAGAAAAACCTGTTCTAATTACTTTTCACTAGTTTTTCAGCTTTTGATTTTTTTTATTAACACATTTTCACAGATTGAGTCATGCCCATGATTCTTAAGTACTCCCAATACAAAGCTGTACGTGTTTATTCAGAAGTCACACCTGCAGGGCTTAATTGGCTTGCTATCCATTAGGCTTTCATAGGATTGCAACCCTGAGAAGTATATTTTCATATTGTTGAGTGTCATTATTTTCCAAAGCTGTTGTATCTTAATTTTAATTAAATATTTCCATGTCTTTGAATTGAAAACCTAGGGAAAGTTATCATTAATTCAGAATTAATTATTTTTTGTGATAATAAAATCAAATTTGTTATTAGAGGTACAAAACAGCATGTAAAGTGACAGTATGCTTAAATCCTCTCCTTCCAAAATGACCTAACTTGATATGCGATATTTGATTGCTGATTGATACATACATATCCTTCTAGGTCTAATTCAAATGGGAACAAATTCCCAGAATGAAATCAGCAATCTACTTGTCTATAAATGTATGTGTATTTACATGTATTTATATACATATAGGATGTGTATATATTGTCCTCCATGACTATCTCCATTTTTTTCACACATTAAAATCCAAGTGTTTTATGTAAATATAGGAAATGCATTTGAAAGTAAATAAATACAGAATGTCTTTATATGTCCCCCATGCCCAGGTATTCCAAGTACTTGATGAAAAAAAGCAGCTGTTTGCCATCAAATATGTGAATCTAGAAGAGGCAGATCAGCAAACTATAGAAAGCTATAAAAATGAGATTGCGTATTTAAATAAACTTCAGCAACATAGTGATAAGATCATTCGACTTTATGACTAGTGAGTAAATTTTTATACAGATCCATCATGTAACCCTATTGAATGAAATGAAATATAAATGTATTTGCTTTCTGAAATATCAATTCCTTTTTCTAACAATCTTGTTTTAGTGAAATTGCGGAGAAGAATATCTATATGGTGTTAGAGTGTGGAAATATTGATCTGAACAGCTGGCTTAAAAAGAAAAAGACAATTAACCCATGGGAGCGGAAGAGCTATTGGAAAAATATGTTGGAAGCTGTCCATACAATCCACCAACATGGTATCTTTTAAAAACACTTTTATTGTTGTCCAGCCTATTTTGTTCAGCATGGCTGCTCACAAGAGCAACTTAGGATATAAGCAGTTATTACAATCACAGAGACAACAGTAAAATAGTGAAATGCTAAAAGCATAACATGGCAATAGCAGACTATAAAACCAGGTTAATTAAAATTATATGAATCTTGAGGGAATTCAACGTTCTTTGCTGAAAAATGATAAGCATTGAGCCCAAGTGAGCCTCTTTGGCAGAGGTGTGGCAAAAGCTTTTCTTCTCTCTCTGCCTAAGTGTCATATTTGGAGAAAACACTGGAAGCAAGGGAAGTTCATACATATACATCCCTACACTAATCAGTATATTTTATACATTTAATGGACTCTTAATAATACTATTTGAAAAGTAAAATACAATCAGTGGTGTGGACAGTTCATGGCCTCTGATTATGCTTGTCTCTGGGTCTGATCTCCTTCACCTATTTTCACTTCAACACGTCTTTTGAGCTAATTCTAGTACTTTGTTGCACCAGCCTCACCTGTTTCTATTTCTCTCCATCTTCACAGTTATATCTGCATGCAGGAGTCCAGCTTTGCTTGCAAGAAAATTCAAATTTCTCTGTGATATTAAAAAATTGAATTAAATACCTCCTGGCCAATCTCAATAAGACATGCAAAGTATATTTTAATGTATGTTTTAAAATCTGTGTTTACATGTTGAAGGGATTCACTGCCATTGGTGTGAAGTCTGAAGCATGTTTGTCTCCTTGCCAGTGCAAGATGTGTAAAGTTTTCTTAGTGACAGATTTTTTTAAAACACCATATCCACAATTTTTCAACAGTTACATGGAATATTTCAAGTATAGCATTTAGTTACATTTTATAACAAAAATGGTGCCTTTTATTTCAGCTTTCATAAAATGAGATGCTGATAGTAGCTTATAACATTTATAAAACACAGAAACAATCTTTAAAACATATTTACAAGCTAAAAGCAGCAACAAAGGCAAAAACACAAAGAATCAAAACTAAGGGCCTGAACAGACAGGCCAAAATAAAGCTGCTTTGGGTCTCTTTGGAGGTGTGCTGTTTAAATGACACACACATCTTAAAGAAGCCAGAAGCTGCACCAAAGCTGTGCTCCAGTTCTTAGGACTAAGTGCATGGCTTTGGGGTGGCTTCTGGCCTCTTAGGATGCATGCATCATTTAAACTGTATACCTCCAAAGTGACCTGAAGTAGCTTTATTTTGGCCTGTCTGTTTGGGCCCAAAGTTAGTAAATAAAATTAAACAACAAGAGAGGCAAATGCTTTTATTAAAGAAAAGTATCCAGTTGCCACAGAACATAAAAAGGAAGAGGACTTTGCCTCACGTTTCCCTTAGTCATGCCTCTGAAGGCAACAGCTCACATAAGAAGGACGTTACTGCCAACCTTAAGGGTGAGCAAGTAGGAGGAAACAGGACCTCAGGTAGCCATTTAATGTCTAGCACTTTGAATTACTCTCAGAAGTGAAGTGAATTTCAGAAATGAAATGGCAACTAATGCAACAAACAATTACAGGATTTTGCTTCAGTTAGTGTTTCCAAATGACATTCAGGAATAGAGCTGTTCCCCAATATAGTACCATATATACTCGACTATAAGTTGAGAAATGTATGCCCCAAAAGTGACCCCAAAAAACCTGGGTCAAGGTATACACAGGGCAATATGGTAATAAGGCTTGCTTCTCGTGCATCTTCCGCAGCCTGGCTGTCATCCAGATGTCCTCTGAAGGGAGAGACGGGCGAGGAAGGGCTTGGGTGGGAAACGTTTGCTTCCCCTTCTTCCTCAGCCTGGCTGTCCTCCAGATGTCCTCTGAAGGGAGAACTGGGCTGAGGAAGGGCGTGAGAGGGAAATGTTTGCTTCCCCTCCGTCCTCAGCCTGGATGTCCTCTGGATGTCCTCCGAAGGGACAACAACACTGCAGAGGGGGAGGAAGGGATACACTTGACTAATCCTTGGGTCATATCAGCATCCCTAATTTTGTCCCCAAAACCTGTCCTCCACTTACACACGACGTTGACTTATAGTTGAGTATATATGGCATGTTGCAGTTATCCCCCTGTGATGTAACTGGAGTCAAATGACCCTACATAGAATTGCTGAAACTGGAAAACCAGGAGAAGGTAGACAAGAGTAAACCAGAGCTGGAAGATAGTCTCAACTTGATTCTGAAGTTACTGCAAATTTTAATTTCCAGGTATTGTTCATAGTGATCTCAAACCAGCAAACTTCCTGTTGGTAGATGGAATGCTAAAATTAATAGACTTCGGTATTGCCAACCAAATGCAGCCGGATGTGACTAGTATTGTTAAAGATTCACAGGTGAGTCTATTGCGGAATGTGTTAATTCAGCATCAGTACAATAATACAGTTGTCTTAAGTGAGTTTGCACCAGTATTTTTTTAATGCAAGAGTGGCGGCAGAGCTTGTGGATATCAAGAGGAGCCTGGAGAATTTTGCTTGTTTGGGACATTTGTTTTATAGAAGGCTTGTTTTACTGAAAGGTGATCAATTTTCCACTAATTCATCCCCAACACACATCTTATGCTGTAAAGTTGTACAGCCTATGCATTTATTATAAATGGACTATTGATTTTTTGATCTGAAACTTTTTAAACTTACTTATTATATATTTAGTTTACTCATTTATTTCCTAACTCTCTCTTTTTGCTGTTCACAAGTCTTGTTGTCCTTTCCCAGACTGATTTCTGTCTGTACTAAATATTTCTAATGAATTATCTGAAACTCTTATTGTTTACATTGTTGCAATCCATGTCTTTTAAAATGGGTTTGAGAGGACTGATAAAATTGTGTTTTTAAAAATGTTGTTTTTGTCAGTTAAATGTATTTAATCCTATGTTTAATGCTTTTAGGTTGGCACTGTAAATTATATGCCACCAGAGGCAATCAAAGACATGTCTTCCAGTGGAGAAAATGGCAAATCAAGGTCAAAGGTAAATAAATCTCACTATGATTGAAAAGAAAAGACTAGTATGGACTAAGGTAAAGGTGGTGTCATGAGGTGGGACAAGAGAAGCAACATCGAATATTGAAGCTTGGAGTATAGAGGCTTTTCCTGTATAAAGCAAAGATTTTTGATTCAGTAGATTATATCCAATGCCAACAGAACTGTGAAAACATTTATGTAAAGGAAACCCCTCTCAGTCCTTCACATCCCTGTGCCCTCTCAGAATCATCTCATGGAGTCAGGTAAAGTGACATGGCAGGAAATAGCAGGGGACTGCAGTGAGAAAAGGGAACAGGAGAAGGCCAGCTTGCAGTGAAGAGGAGGAGATGGCAGTTTCATTGTCCATGCATTCTTTGCTTGAGACACATCCTGGTGAAAAGGTGTAGAAAAAAATCTATAGAGTCCTAAATGACAGCATTATAATATTTAAAAACATTTAATGCAACCTCTTTCAACTTGATGCAAATTAAGAGTTTTTGATTAAAAAAAATAGCAATAGCAAATACATTTCTATACTGCTTATCAGTACACTTAGAACTCTCTAAGTGGTTTACAAACTGTAAGCCAATTGCCCCCAACAAGCTGGGTACTCATTTTAGCGACCTACTGAAGGATGCAAGGCTGAGTCAGCCCTGGAGCCCTGGGACTGAACTGACAACCTTGTGGCTATAAGTAGGTGCAGTAAAGGCATTTAACCACTGCACCACCAGGTCTCCTTTTTTAAAAAAAAAATGTGGGTTTTGATAAATTAAGGGTTTTTGATAAATGCTGAAATATAGTGATATACATATTTTAAGCTGCATGCAGTCAACAAAGCACAAACTCTTCAAACACAACCTGACCATCATTCTTATTTTTATTATGCTATTGTATGGTTATGCTATATTTGAAAAGATGAAGCTGCTTGTTATCTGTCTTAAACTTGAAGCTAATGAAGAAGTAACCCATATTGAATTGGGTTAATCAATAGATCCAAAAATTATTGTTCAGCATTTTTGGTACTTTACAATATTTAAAGCTTTGTGAATACATTTTCTAAATATTTCTTGTAAAGCAGGCAGTATTATCATTCCCAAACTGTGGATGTAGCACTGAGGCAAACCAAACATTGCATTTATTATTTTGGAAAGCCAGTTAAGATAAAGTTGTATAATTTCTTCCTTTTTACATTTTATGTTGTGAGAGTTATTGCCCAGCATCAGCAGACAATTCTCCAAAGAGGTTAATTGATAGATGAAAGAGCTCCAGAACATATTGGCCAGATTGCTACCAAGCACCTTTGTTGCTAGTTTGGATGTATATCATAACGAATATCCTATGATACAAGGCAATCTGCTTATTGTTTACTTGGTAATAGGTGACAAAGATAGGAGTTTATCGCACTGCCCTTTCCCATCCTTTCCTCCCTAGCTAGGAGTAAGATGAGAAGTTTTAAACACAGATTTCATTGCACACCTCCGTGCCCAGGCAGGAGGTATCCCGTAGCCAATCATGGCACCCTGTACCCAATCAGGACTTCTCCCTCACTTTTTGAAAGAATGTGATTTTCCCATTCTTTGCAAGGTGCTGGAGAAGGATGGGAAAGGTCAATGCGATAAACTCCATACATCTGTAGTGACCTGGAAACATGCTGTTAAGGGTGCTTTCTATTCTAATTCAGATGCAGGTTTTACAGTTAGGAGGAACTTAATCCAGAATGATAGGAACTGAAGCAAAAGCTCTAGTGCAGGGTTACAGAATCTGTGCTGCTCCAGATGTTGCTGAGCTAAAATTCCCAATATTCCCAACTCTTGAGTGTGCTGCTGGAATAGATGGGAATTGATATAGCAACCTGTGAAAGTCCACAGGTTCTCTGATCTAGAGAAATTCTCTTCCCCACATTCAACCCATAAACCTAGGTATTATTCAAAGGATGTTCAATTGAGCATGGCCAATCCCACAGTTGTCTGTGGGGAAGGGCATGCAACCCAAGTTTAAACTCAAGAATGCCATGCACTGGATTAGGTTTGCAGGACAAGTTGCTTGAGTGGGGAAGCTAGTCAATCAGATTATCTTTGAGCAGATACTGTATCTAGAAATTTGAGTTACAAAATTGACCCCAAAAACCTGAGTCGTCTTATCCATGGGTCAATATAAGTACTGTACTTTAACTCTTATTTAAAAAGGAGCCATGCCCTGGTGAAAAGCAAGAGCATAATCAAACCTGGAAGCATTGACATCCCATCTATTTCTCATCCAGCTTTTAGGATGAGCACAAACAGTTGTGCCTGCTGGAATTTTGTAAGTTGTTTGGCATTGTTTTCCTTGCTTCATCCTTTAGATCATTTGTCACATGCCCCCTAAGTTTTACCCTTGATTTATCCATAGGTCATATCAGAATCCATAATTTTGGCCCCAAAACCTACCCTTGACTTATACATGAGGTCAACGTATAGTCAAGTATATATGGGTAGGTTCTTTTAGATGGCAAGTTTCCCACCTGACACATAAATTTAGTGAGACCTATTTAAAAGTCTGAATCTTTGATCTTATCTCTTCTTGTTCGATGTGCAATATAAGGATTACTAACTCATCCTCTCAGATCATCTTGGCACCCCTGAAAAAGTTTCACTTCACGTACTTCCTAATGTGTTGTACAAGGCTGTTTGTGATGATTATCCTGGTAGTTCTTACAAAAGTTCTAGCTGGCCTCATGCGATTCATGTATTTGAAGTTTTGAAACCCTACACTACATATTCATTATGGTCATGTTAGGAAGCCTGTGATTCAGAAATACTAAGAGCAGAAATACTGCTAAAGCTGATTCTGGCTAAGAGTGCTTAGGAGCTAAACCACTAGAATTATGCAAATTTAAATGTATAAATTCCTGTATGACCAGTTTGTGGTTCATTCAGTGCAAGGTATTGTGAAGGAGTTTTTAAACAGTGTCTTCCATTTCCTGTGCGATGCTTCATCAGTGCATGAAGATCCTAAACAGTTTTAATAAATCAATTGCTCTTCTTTGTAGTCTCTGTGAATCACACAAATGGGTTATCCTGTGAAGTACATCCTCAGAACCTTCTAGAGCTATTACATAAGCGTTTGTATGGTAGCCCCACCCACTCTCTGAGCAACCTACCAGCTTGCTTCCCAGCTAATCCATTAGTTCCTGTCTTCTCACTCATTAAGAAGAAACAGAAGAGGTTGTTGGTCCCTATATACCAAGGGTATATCATTGGTACCTCCTTCTCACTATATATGGAGCAAGTGTAACAGGTTGGCCTCTCCATACTGAGGGCTGGTCTCCAATACCATCCCTACTCTCCATACAGAGGTAATAGAGGAGGGGGTTATTCTACCCATACTGAGAGCCTGCACTTGGTACCATCTTCTTATTCCATACAGAGGAGAAGTAATAGATCGGTCTCCCTATACTGAAAGCTGATCATCAATACCATCTTTCCATACAGAGGAAATAGAGGAAGAGATTGGTCTATAATATCGAGAGACCAACGAAAGCCTATTGTTGGTGCGATCCTGTCATTGAGGTATGGAGGAGGCACAATATTTCAATCCTTCCATACTGAGGACCGATCACTGGTACTATCTTTCACTCTGTGCAGAGGGAAAAGTTTTCATCCTCTCCATAATGCAGGTCAATTGTCAGTACCATTTCTCATCCCATATAGACCCTACCAAATTCCAATAACTGCCAGCAGCTTTTTGCTTCACATAGAATGGTCCGATTGTTGGTATCATTCTTTCGCTTGATATGGAGCAAACATAACAGTTAGGTCCCAAACAGTTGGGTGATCAGAAGTTTATTTAGTGCTCTTGCACCTATAAATGGATTGAGTTATCAGAATGGTTTGAGTTTCAGAGGATTTCTCCAATGATGCTACAGTCATTCATGTATTCGACTTACTGGTGACCTTGTCTAGTTTCTGTCTCTCTCTTAAGTTAAGTGTCTCTTTGCAGTCATATCATGACACTTCCAGTGGCTTGGTGAACCTTCTGGTTTGTCAGATCTGTGGGACAGGGAGGTTTTTTTAGAGGCTGCAGGGGTTTGCACCCTCCTGCATTGGTGCACTTCTTTTAATGGTCCAAGAAACACTTAAAGCTAATATATGCTGAAAGCCGCTCAACAGGGTTACAATGGCGTGTGCGCTGCACGTCATGCACAAGCCCCATTGGTTTCAATAGGGCTCAAGCATACACGCTATTTGCCTTACGCGGAGAGGTCTGGAATGGATCCCCCGCATAAGGCAAGGGCGCAGTGTTGTTCCTTTTCCCTTCAGATTATGTACTTGGTAGATAGTCTTTCTGCTGGTGATCACCATTGCCAGCAGAGTTGTAAAGCTATACCCTTTGCAAAAGGATTAACTTTGCCATCCTTAGGCTAGGCATTTCCTTTTTACCCCCATAACTGCCTGCATGTTTGTAGGGTGCTAGGCTTTAGAATTGTTTCTTCCTTTACTTGTCTATGAAGTAGCAACTTGCTGTGTCTACATGGGCAACCAGGCAAGCCGTCTTCTGCCCAAGTGAGAAGTCATTCAATTAAAGTGATTGCAGCCTTGACTATATTCCTGAATGGGATTCCTCTGCATGACATCTGCTAAGCTGTCACATGGTCCAGACTGCCCACTTTCATATCTTGCTATGCTCTGGACTCAGAGTCACAGATGGAGGCTGCGTTTGGGAGGGTTGTGCTTTTATCCTGTGTGGCATGACACTCCCTCCTACTGTGGTTTGTAGCTTGCTAGTCTTCCATTTATGTGATTCACAGAGACCATGAAGAAGAAAGGCAGATTGCTTACCTGTAGTTCTTCAAATGGTCATCTATGAAATCACACAACCCCACCCATCCTTCCTTCTTGTGCCCTGCCTCTCCTGGGATTTCACAAATAACCACTTGAAAAATGACAGTTACAGGGAAGCAACCTGTCCTTCATTGTTGCAAATGATATGCCTTAAAAGCAATGATCTTATGAAATGTCATTTACATTCTCATATTGTTGTATATTTCTCAGTGTGACCTTACTTGTTGTTACAGATAATGTATTTAGCAACAGGTATAGTCACAAAAGGTTTAATTGATCTGGCTGCTTTCTTTATTGCCTAATTTATTTTCTCTTGCATCAGATGGATCACATTGATAACAGCAAGAACATTAAAATCATAGTATTAATTGTGTGGAGAAATATTTTCCTTGCCTTTTCTTTTCAGATCAGTCCAAAAAGTGATGTCTGGTCTTTAGGCTGCATTTTATATTGTATGACCTATGGAAGAACTCCATTTCAACACATAACAAATCAGATCACAAAACTTCATGCCATAATTGATCCTAATTATGAAATAGCATTTCCTGATATTACAGAAAAAGATCTCCAGGATGTATTAAAGGTAACTTTTGATATTCTGATGATATCATTTACAATTATTATTATTATTATTATTATTATTATTATTATTATTATTATTATTCTGTTTTTTCTTGAAAGAATCAAAGCAGGTTACAGGAATATCAAGATAAAATCACATACAATTTTAAATACAATTAACCCCCCCAAACCCCAATCCTCCCCCCAACATAAAATCATTAATCAATCCCTAAAAAGAAATTAAACAGGAAAAATTTAAAACATTCCAGGCCCAATAAAGTTAAAAAAAAGTTTCGGGAAGATTTGGGCTGCAATATATGTTAAAACTATGAAATAACTTCTAACTCCTTAATGCTTTTGGTATGGAAAAAACATGAGCAGAAGGAAGTTTGTGGGAAGGGATCTTTCCACCCACACTCCCCCAATTTGTGGGTAGCCTTCCAAAAAAGTTTCTCTGAGGAGAGTCAGGCTTCTGGCAGGGGCAGGAGCTGTCCAAAATCCTGCAAAGGGGACATAGAATCGTAGAGTTGGAAGAGACCACAAGGGCCATCCTGTCCAACCCCATGCCATTCAGGAAATCACAATCAAAGCATCCCCGACAGATGGCCATCCAGCCTCTGTTGAAAGACCTCCAAGGAAGGAGACTGCACTATACTCTGAGGGAGTGTGGTCCACTGTCAAAACAGCCTTTACTGTCAGGAAGTTCCTCCTAATGTTGAGGTGTAATTTCTTTTCCTGGAGCTTGCATCCATTGTTCCAGGTCCTGTTCTCTGGAGCAGCAGAAAACAAGCTAGCTCCCTCCTCAATATGATCTCCCTTAAAATATTTAAATAGGGCTATCATATCACCTCTTAACATTCTCTTCTCCAGATTAAACATCCCAAGCTCCCTAAGTCGTTCCTCATAGGACATGGTTTCCAGACCCTTCACCATTTTAGTCTTCCTGCTTTGGACATGCTCCAGTTTCTCAATGTCCTTTTTGAATTGTGGTGCCCAGAACTGGACACAATATTTCAGGTGGGGCCTGACCAAAGCAGAATACAGTGGCACTATTACTTCCCTTGATCTAGACACTATACTTTTATTGATGCAGCCTAAAATTGCATTGGCCTTTTTAGCTGCCACATCACACTGTTCACTCATGTTCAACTTGTGGTCTACTTGAACTCCTAGATCCATTTCACAGATAGTTTCATTCAGCCAGGTGTCCCCCATCTTGTATCTGTGCATTTCATTTTTCCGCCCTAGGTGCATTACCTTACATTTCTCCGTGTTGAATTTCATTTTGTTAGCTTCAGCCCAGCTTTCTAGTCTATTCAGGTCATTTTGAACTTTGATCCTGTCCTCTGGGGTATTTGCTACTCCTCCTAATTTGGTGTCATCTGAAAATTTGATAAGTATACCACCAATTTTGTCCTCCAAGTCATTGATAAAGATGTTGAATAGCACTGGACCCAGGAGAGACCCCTGTGGAACCCCACTGGTCACTTCTCTCCAGGATGAAAAGCAGCCATTGTTGAGCATCCTTTGGGTTCAGCCTGTCAACCAGTTACAAATCCATGTAACAGTTACCTTGTCTAGCCCACATTTTACAAGCTTGTTTGCAAGAATGTCATGGGAGACTTTGTCAAAGGCCTTATTGAAATCAAGATATACTATATCCACAGCATTCCCTTCATCTACAAAGCTGGTAATTTTATCAAAGAAAGAGATAAGATTTGTCTGGCATGACTTGTTTCTCTGAAACCCATGTTGACTTTTTGTGATTATGGAATTGCCTTCTAAATATTTACAGACTCTCTGTTTAATGATCTGCTCTAGAATCTTTCCTGGTATTGATGTCAGACTAACTGGACGATCATTATTGGGATCCTCTTTTTTTCTTTTTTTGAAGATGGGGACAACATTTGTCCTCTTCCAGTCTGCTGAGACTTCTCCTGTTCTCCAGGAGTTCTCAAAGATTATTGCCAAAGGCTCTGATATTATATTTGCCAGTTCTTTTAATACCCTTGGATGTAGTTCATCTGGCCCTGGAGACTTATATTCGTTTAGATTAACCAGATCTTCCTGTACTATCTCTTTACTTATTCTGTGCTGAAATTCCTCTATTCTGTCCTATGCCCCATTATCTCTCCCTGTCAAGCCCCCCCCCCAAAAAAAAACCCTGAAGTTTAATAGGTCTGTGCTCCATAAATTTTACTCATCATTTGATTTTCAAGAGTCAAGCTCATGTACCTCTACATGTATTGAGTTCCCTTCCACATATACATATTTCTTTATTTGATTTACATCTTGCATTTATTCTAAAATGGCACTTTAAGTCGCATTAAGTTTTAAAATATTGATGTCTTAAAAATGAAATCACAAACTATAAATTATGTGCTGATTACATTTGAAGGGTTGAGAAATATGTGGCATCATATATTTCTTAATCGTCCTCTTGGCTCTTCTCTGCTAGTTCCAATGTGAGATTCTGAAAAACAGATACACATACATCTTTTCCTAGTAGCTAATATATAGTGTTGAAGATCACACTCTAGTATAGCTAATTTATATCATAAAAGTGAATTGTACTGAAGGGGTTAGCTGCAGATGGTCTTAGCTTAAGAGTCAAACCTGCATTTCAGCTACAAATTCTAACTGCCAGTGGCGGTTTACGTGGTTAAATAACTTAGATGAATATAGAAAATTACACTGGATTTTTTGGTCTTCACAATCAGGTTTTTCATATGCAGGGAAATGACATACGTGAAAGAGTTGTCATGTGAGTCTGTGTCTGCAGAGGGAGGAAAGTTGAAGGAATGATGGTGTAAAATTGAATAAAAGTAAAGTAGTCATTAACCATGCGTATACTAAAAATACATTTGTGTACAGTAGTTGACTAAAGCTGTAGTCAACTTCTGTACTGGTTAACATCTCTACTCCATTGTAATCTAAGCAAAGGCTGCTGAAAAAAATTGCAGCAGTTTGCTGTCTCACTTCGTTAGCACTTTGAGAACACTATACACATATACCTAGAGGGTATAAGGAAATGTTGGCCAAAGCAGGTGAAGCCCTAGCTCCTGGCCTTAAAAATCTCTTCTTTCTATCAGCAGCTGTGATGAAAGCTAAAGAGATCCCCCAGCTTCCCTCAAAAACACATTGCATTCATGTGTTTACAGAGCCTAATGTTAGCATAGGGAGGAGTCATTGCTGGGGAGGGAAGCACTACCAATGCTGACTACTACTCAAAAATTGCCCACTGTAATCAGATTTTAAAATTCTTTGTTGATGCCGAGGAGAAAGTCTGACAGTAACAGAAGGGAATGTACAGGATTGTGCACTGGGTGCATGAAGTCTTGTTAATTAGATTGGGATCTTATACCAGATATGGAGTGTCCTCTGCTCAATGATGTCGTTGGTGTCATTACATAGTTGTCCAGAGCCGGAGGCCACCTATTTCTCAGAATTGAATGACCTCTCTACCCATGCTGTACAGGAAAGTATATACAACAAGGCTGGGGGCTGCTTTCATCCTGAAGGTTGAATTAAATTAAATTGCAGAACAGTTCTCAGGGGCTGTATACCACCGGTGCACAAGGCCAAAATCAAAAGAGTCATTTCAAAACTAAAAGCATATTTTAGCCTAAAGCTTTTTACTGTCAGTAATTTTAAGGCTTAGTAGAGACATTTCAGCCTGCTACAAATTGGGAGAGGAGTGATTAACAAAAATTGTGTCTTAATGGAGGATGTCACCCCCTAGAAATCCCTGAGGTTCTGATTAGATCTCAGGGCCTGAGTTTCCCCAGCCTGGTGTACAAGAAGTAAGGAATTGCAATCTCCATAATTTCTTCCTTGTTTTTGGAAATGAGATGTCTTTTGAAACTTTAGTAGGAGGTCAGTTCTAATGCAATAGTAGTACTCACCTTACCATTCTTCTAATACCTTCCTCCCTAGTATGCCATTGCACCTTAGAACTTTGCCCTCCTTGGCACTAGCAGTGGTAGCTACTCTGAATACATTGTCCTGGTTCAGGCAATCCTATCTCAGCATTTTACATTAAGATGTGCATGTGCCTTTTGCCTGTTTAACATAGATCATTAGCTGTTAAATTTTCTATGAACTACAGTAAAACTGAAAGTTTGAATCATAAATTTTTATTTTATTCAAACCAGGAAACCTGGCTTGCCATGTTCAGAACAATCCATGATCTATCATTAGAAGTTGGTCAAAGTCCTGGCTTGTGCCAGTGCTAAAAGCAATTGTTCTTAGTTCAAATGGCGATGAATTAGATTCATTTTTATGTGACTGCAGCTTACATGAGGGATTGCAAAGGTCTGTGGGCAGAAGATGCAAGACTAACTTGGTTTAATAGGTTGAGGTACAATCAGCCAAGCTAAGCCAAGTTACTTGAAATAACTGCAGTTTTAATTTACATAGTGTGTCAACTGAGTCCTGTCCTGTAGATGGTTATTGAATCCAGTCCATGTTAAAATTGCAAGCAAAGAGTTTTTGTTGTGTAAAATAGTTGTAATCATATGTAAAATTTGAAACTAAATTATGTGTAATTATAACATAATTCCAAAAACTGAAAATTCGTTAGGTTTTATTTTCAGATTCATCCCAAATTACCTTTCTTTTCCCCTCAGTGTTGTTTGGTAAGGAATCCTAAACAAAGGATATCAGTTGCAGAATTGTTAGTTCATCCTTATGTGCATATCCAAGCTAATTCACAAACAGGTAATTTTTTATTACATTAAGTGGATTTCACTTAATTTCAGAAATTCTTTTATATAAAAGTTATTTTTCTCTATTTATACTCTTGATTTTGACAGCTGAGCAGAAAAACACTCTCTGTACCTTTCAAGAATAATCAAATTTTAAATTCTTTTAGGGCATTCAGGTAAAAAAGGAACAACAGAGGAAATGAAACGTATCCTTGGTCATCTTGTTGGCTTGAACTCTCCAAATTCCATTTCTAGGGCTGCTAGAGTAAGTAATATTTTAAGCAGTAGCATTGCTTCTCATAACCTGATGTCTGTGAACCCTTAGCACTAGGGAATATAGAACTGATGCCTTTTTTTCTGTCTAGTTTGGACAAGAGAACTGTGTGGCCACTGGGTATTGCAAATATATAATGAGGAATGGTATTATGGATTGCGTAGTTGTGAAGGGTGTAAGGAATACTGACTGGATCAAGAAATGCATTTTTGCTAAAGTGACGGGTCTTAGAAGGAAGGGAGGTTAGTGGTGTGATATATGCATAGTGAATGCCAAAGAAATTTGCATGGTATAGGAGGGGAAAGATACCTGCTCAGAAAGCCTTCAAAAATAAGGAAACAAATCAAATGAAATTTACACCATCATAAAATAAAAAATACTCCACTTTGCCCACTACAGAAACATAATCCACTAAACCTGCAGAACCTTATACCCGCTTAAACAAGAATAAGTTATGAAGTTGAAGGCTTTCATGGCCAGCATCCATAGTTTTTTGTGGGTTTTTCGGGATTTGTGGCCATGTTCTAGAAGAGTTTCTTCCTGACGTTTTGTCAGCATCTGTGGCTGGCAACTTCAGAGAGTAAAGATTAAGTTGTTTTGGGTATTTATTAGTGGTTTAAATACTATCGAGTTGGCAAAGTACATTTATTTCTTTGTAGAAGATGTTAAGTGTTACTTCAGAAAATCTATCCTTTCATTCTCCAAAAATATTTTGCAGCTCTCATTCTTCAGTTAGGTTAGCTGCTTCCAAGGAGTTTAAAAAAGAAGGGGACATATGAAACTATTTCATAATTTCAGTCTAGTTTCAGGGGGGGAAAGAACATACTTAATACATTCTTTTTGAGTCAACAATATATGAATATGAACAGTATGCTGAAACCCACATTGTCATCTACTCATAGGAACTGCTGGTGTTCGTCCAACTGCTAGTCCCAAATAGAGTTGCTGTTGAATCAGTGGGGTTTATATAAGTGTTGAGACAGCTATTGATAAATGGGTTGGGACTAGCAATGGGATTTATGTGCCACATTTTCTGCCAGAATCTGACCTTAAGAGAGCTTGTTCAAATAAAAAGCCACAGGTACAGTTCTTGAGATTAAGCAAAGATAAAGTGTGCTAAAATTAAGGAAGAATGCCTGTTGAAAAGCAGCGGGATCTTTGCATTTTGTCATGTGCAGTAGTAGTTTGGGGAACAGTATTCATTATTGGCAGTTCACAGTAGGTACACAAACCTTTGTACGGATTTAAATTGTGAGCATAGATATACAGCTAAAACAGTCTTAGTTCTTGCCTGCATGAAGAACCCCCCAAATCAAGAGAACTACCATATATACTTGTGTGTAAGGTGAAAATGTTGTCCAAAAATTGACCCAAAAACCCTAGGTCAACTTATACACAGGTCAGTACAGTAATGCTCTCTTCTCCAAACCAGTTGTCTCCTGAAAGGACAGCGGGGCTGGGGGGGGGGGGGGGGGGCCCCCCCCCCCCCCCGCCTCATCCGTAGCCTGGCTGTCCCTCGAGAGACAACCAGACTGGGGCAGAGGATAGAGGACAAGCCCTTGTCCCCCAAGCCTTATGCCCAGTCTGTCAGTCTGTATGTCTGAGCACAGCCAGGGTTGGGAGGAAGAGGGAGGGCAAGGCCTCGCCCTGCAAGTCTCGTCCCTAGCCCAGATGCCCCATGGAGGACAGCCAAGGTGGGGAGGAGGAGAGAAGACAAGCCCTCATCCCCAAGCCTCATCCCCAGCCTGTCTTCCGAGGGGACAGCTGGGCTGCAGAGGGGCGAAAGGGTGGATACTCAACTCTCTAGCTTCCTTCCCACCTCAGCTGTCTCCTGAGGGGGACATCTAGGCTGCATTGGTAGAAGAAGGTTTCTAAGACCCTATCAAAATCCCTATTTTTTTCCCCAAAACCTGCCCCTGATTTATGCGTGAGGTCAACTTATAGTTGAGTATATACGGTATCTTAAATTCAGAGGGTTTTAAATACAGAGTTTTTTGTCACACTTTGGGCTTGCCTATGTAAAACAACAACAATAATTTTTGTCTTTCAGTTACTGTAGATTGAGTTTAATCTTCACCACTGAAGGGGTAATGGCAAGAGCAGGAAATAGACCAGAGAAAATGATATCTGTTAGGGAAAGAGGGGCATAGTGAACGTGGGGTTTAGATGTTTGTACTGGGGCTCTGTTTCATCTACAGATGAAAAGAAGTGGGTTAAGTCAAAGGTCCCAATATTGAAAAGTTTTGAAAAGTGGTTTGAAAGAGATTACATCTGATTGATTTTTTTTTAATTTCAGACTTTATATGAGCAGTGCAGCAATGGTGAAGGCTTGGATGTCTCTGCTTTTGCAAATTCTGATAATCAGAAAACATGGAGTGCAAAGTGATATGTAAACTTCAGTTTAAAATGTATTAATTAAAATATGGAGTACTGTTCTAGGCAAATGTTGCCTTTATTTAGCAAAGGTGTCTTGCCTTTTAAAGTAAAGATTTGCCTCAACATTTCTTTACCAGTATTGGTATCTCAGTCACATGGCAATCAGGCTGGTTCCCTGCTATAATGTTTGGACATGAAAATATTCATAAATTCTTGAAAGATGAAGATGTGGAAGATCTTTTGTTGCAATCTAAAAATAGTGCAAAATCAATTTGACTTTTTTCCTAACCCACACTCTAATTGAGAGCTGTGTTTATCTTTAAGACTCAATGTATTATTTTCTTTTTCCATCAGGTATAGTCAGCATATTGTTTTTCAGATACTGTTGTTGGGGGAAACTTGGTAAGACAGTAGTATAATTTAGTCACCTTTAGTTCATATTTTATTCTGTACATACTGCCATGGAAAAATTTGACTTTCAAATGACACCAGGTATGCTTATAAGCAAGAAAAAAGTATCCTGTAAATAAAATAAAATGGTTTACACTGTGTTAACATTCTCATGGTGTTTTTTTTAATTAAAAAAAATAAGAGAAATATCCTTAATATTAAGTAGCTGTTTGGTTTGGAAAAGTAAAATAACAATCCTGTTCTTAAAACATGCCTTTAAATATTTCTTGTTCTTTACAATGGATCTTGTTTCCTGTCTATAAGCACAATTATGGTAACTTGACAAAGACCTTGTGGCATCTTAAGCATGTTTGGCTAAAAAATTCACCTCACATGTTAACACCAGTTCTTATTGCAGTTTGCCTATTGAATAGGTCACATATCTTGACCAAGGCAACTAAGAAGTAATAAAGAGCACTGTAATTTCCTCCAAAAAACAATCCAGACTGTATTTACAAGACCACGTGGAGCACCTGCCTCAAATAGTACAGGCATAGATGCATTGAGTACAGGCATGGTAGGGACCAAGGACATACTATTCTCCCTACAAGATGTCTGGGTTGTGGACTGATTCAAATACTTCTTTTTGAACATGAGCTAAACCTTTCCTCACTGTTTTTCAAGTTTGGGTGTTCTTCCCTGGGATCCCTCTCCCAGATAAAATGATTCATAAGAGGAGCAATCTAGCTCAATTTCCTGGAAGGGCTCTTCCAAACCTGCAGAACCTGAAATAATAGTCTAGATTAATATCAGCAGTTGGACAAGCAATATAATAGCTTTCACTGGGTTACCAGATTTTCCCCTTTGGGCTACAATTAGATAACATATAAATGGAACAAGACACAGTATTCCTACAGAACTGTCCACTTGCCTTGGGCCACCACTGGAGTGGAGTAATGGAGTCCTAGGTCTGTTAGCATTCAGATTGTGCTAGGATGGCTTCAGGTCTTGATGAAGAGCCAAGAGTCCTAAAATTGATGTCTATGGCCAGAAAAATATGTACAGTGGGGAAACTATTAGGATATGCTTGGATTCTCCTAGATCTTGGAAGGTTGAATAGTATATAACTTGTTGAAAAGCCCTCAAAGTTTCTTGCTAATTTGTTTAAATTTGTTACTATGCTAATTTGTAGTACTGCAGAGCAATTTTAGTGGCTCATTGTGGTATTCTTTTTTACCCTTTTTGTTACTTTGGATTAATGAGATGATCAACTAAAACTCCCAATGCCTTTAAAATGCTCTCAAATAACCTTTAAAGACAGTTTTACAAGTAATTAGAAGCCTAATTAACTACAACAAAAGAATCATGTCATTTCTACTCCCTACATTTCTTTTGAACTGTAACTGTTATGCCTTTATTACAAAGCAAAACAAGAAAGTTATTACAGATAACTTTGAATTTTTCTTCAATCATGGAATCCACTGGGTGGCCTTGAGCAAGTCATGCTCTCTCAGCATCAGAGAAAGGCAATCACCTGAGATTGACTGAGAGAAAGAAGTCTAGCATAAGCTTTTGTACACTGAGTTTATTTCATCAGATGTATTTGATTTTAACTCATTCATACCTATCAGTATTTTTAGCAGTTAAAATATTACATTTTGAAAAGAAGGCTATAGTTTCTGTCTAAAAGAAGAGGTGGATGGTGTGCTAAGTATTTAAAGTCAGCATGGTGTAGTGGTTTGATGCTGCAATGTGACTCTGGAGACCAGGCTTTGAACTCTCATTTGGCCATGGATACCCACATGATGACCTTAGGCAAGTCACACTTTCTCAGCATGAGAGGGTGGCAAAAGCAACTCCTCTCAACAAATCTTATCGAGAAAATCCTGTATCTACAGCATCTTGATGCAGTCAATCAGTGATAACTACTGGATGTTGGCTTCTCGCAGTAACTGTAGTGCTTAGGTAGGTGACATGTTGACATGTTGTTAGGCTATCTCCTGAAGCTAGTGACAGTTTTGCCAATTACAACACTGATAACCATGAATAAAAATATATCATCAGGATCATCAGGAGCAGAGGGGCTGGATAGCATTATTTCACAAACTCAGTTATTGTAGCACTAAACCATGGTCCCCACTTTTTTTTAGTCCTGGCCACATCTAGAATATTTACAGAGTATGGTGGTCACAGCCACAATATCAGGACCTACTTGTTTATGACAAATAATTCACTACTCAGCTATTAGTAACCCATTAACATTAATTATTGAAGTGTGCTGTGTTAGTTTTTAGTTGCTTTCTCTTTTTAAAAAAATAAACTTAAAAATACATCATGGCCAACCCTAGGGACCCCTGCAGCAGCATTTTAGAAATGACAAGTTATTTTTTTCAACTTTAAAAGGAATTGCTGTTACTAGATGTTACAATCTCACAAAAATAACATAATTGCTTTCTCATTACCCTTGAAAGTAACATGACATTGCTTGTACCGTGTTTCTTCCAAAGTCTGCACAAAATGGCTGCAGGTGAAAGCTATAACCAGTCTCAAAATGACTGCCATAACAGTATGACCTCTCCCAAGTTTTATTACTGCAACAAAACACCCATTTCACAGAAGCCAAACTGGTGAAACTACATTTCAGGTAACGTGGTCCAGGAAACTGAGAAGATAGATTCTATCTGCTAGATAACCATCTACTGATGGAGTCTGAGTCTAGTAACATAAAACCAGTCCTTTGATCCCACTCTTTTTAGCTGCCAATTGAACATCCACTTCAATAAGTCAATCAATCAATCAAAGATGAAATAATTAATGTTATAAAAGCCAATTAATTTCTCAAACATCATTTCTCAACATGTTACTCTAAAATTAATCCCACAACAGATAAGGCCAGCCCGTACTACGTTTTCCCAAGTTAATAGCCAAAATAAATTCCTGCTGAATCTACACTGGTCCCCCGGGTTACGAAATACCCAGGTTACGAAATTTTCGGGATACGAATAAATCCCATAGGGATTTATTGTTTCGGCTTACGAAGGTTTTTTCGGGTTACGAAAAAACCCCGGCGCTGTTTTAAATGGAGCCGCGGCACAGCCGCGGCTTTTTCCCCATTAGCGCCTATGGGCTATTCGGCTTACGAAGTATCCCGGGTTACGAAAGCGGCGGCGGAACGAATTAATTTCGTAACCCGGGGTACCAGTGTACTAGTTTTCTCAGTCCTCTCTTTTCCCTCCTCTCTTTATCATTCTTTGTTGCCCTATGTCCTCTGTGGCTCCATACACTCCATTGGCAACCACTACCTTTCCCTATTTTCATGTCTTCCCTCCACTGATACCGATCACTGCCACTCGCATCTCTACTCTTTTTAGACCAGCTACTAACCAAGTCAAAGTCCTACAGCCATCAAATCAGCTAGGAAGTGAGCATATGGAGCAAGCTGAGGGAAAAGAAGCAGCACATGGAGGCCACTTACAAATAAACAATACAATGGGACCTGGCATAGAAGGTTTTCTAGTCTAGTAGGTACCAGTATTTCCAAACATTTATATGCCACTAAAAAAATAAATAAAAGCAGACTACATGCTCCGGGCAAGCTACATTTCATATGGAATTATTTCTAGGCCTTCTATGCATAAAATTTCAACACATAGTTTTAGCAACAGTATGGAACAGTCTACACTGCAGTAGACTAGTTTCCTGCTACAGTTTCATCTCACTCTGAATCCACACAATACAATAGTAAAATCCATGGTGCTTCCGTGCCTCCCATCTCTTGTTGCATTATATATTTTGGACAACGTGCGATTTAAAAAAAAAAAATCTTACAGCATAACTGTTTCCAGAATGGACAAGTGTCACACATTTGAATGGTAGGAATGGTTTTAGTCTTCAGAACTGGTTTGGTAATTCACATCAAATTGGCATTTGAAGGGTGGAGTGGCCAGTGGACAGGAAAGATGAACTGTTTTTTGAACTTCCTTGACATAGCCAGAAGTTCAATTTAATTCCTCCACACACAATTGCTATTGTATATTTCTTTTTTGTGGTCTCTGCGAATCACACAAATGGGTTATTCTGCGCCTGCACAGGAATGCTCGGAAACTTCTAGAATCTCTGGGTAAAAGTTAGTTTGCAACTTTTTGGTGGTAGCTCCGCCCACCCCATATATAGCCCCTAACGGTCCCGCTCTTTTCCAGTTCCGAATAAGCCGTGCAAGGTGCAACAGCAAAGTTAGCAAAGTGAGCAGGACACTGAGGGGAGGATGGGCACGTTTGTGTGAATTTGCAGATGACCACTTGAAGAAACACTGTTACAGGTGAGCAACCTGTTCTTCATGGTCTCTGCGAATCACTGGGTTCAGACTGACAAGCTTAGGTCAGTGGAGGAGGGAATGTCATGACACAGGTTGTCAAGTTCAACAATTGAATTTATTAACCACAATAAAGATATGCATATCAAAGTGCACTTGTCATTGTCATTTGTCAAACATGTAAGTGGACCATATGCAGTGCATAAGTCAGTCATCAAACTGTTTAAACTGTCACTTTCACCTGAAAGTGAAAGCAAGAAACAACATTTAGTCAATGTAATCCAGAAAGCAACACTGCCCTCCCAAAGGCTGCATCTTGTCTGGCTCTGGTGTCCAGCCTGTAATGTTTGATGAAAGTCAGTGGCTGGGACCAGACAGCAGCCCTACAAACATCCTCCAAAGAGATCCCAGTCAAAAAGGCAGAGGATGCAGCTACCGCCTGCATTGCATGGGCCCGAACTGGAAGAGTTCTACCTGATAGTTCATGGCAGAGGTGGATGGTGCTGGCTACCCTTTTCGAGAACCTCTGTGCATTCATAGGTAGTCCCTTCTTGGCCTCCGAGTAGCAAACAAACAGCTGCTCGGAGCGCCTCAAACCCGAGGTTCTGTCCAGGTAGAAGGCCAATGCCCTACGAACATCCAAGGCATGGAGCTGGTGTTTGGGTTCGGGGCCAGGGTTGGCAACACAATGTCCTGGTTCATGTGGAAAGCCGACACCACCTTGGGCAGGAAGTTGATATCGGTACAGAGGACCACTTTGTCTCTGTTAAAACGAAGATAAGGTTGGTCAACCCATAAGGCACACAGTTCGCTCGCCCAGCGAGCAGAGGTGATGGCCACAAGGAAAGCTGTTTTCCAGGTCAGCAATCTCAAGTCTATGGTGCCCATGGGTTCAAAAGGCTTGAATGCCAAGCAGGAAAGCACAAAGTCCAAACTCCATGCCAATGTCAGTACCAAGGGTGGAGGATGAAGATTGTTGAATCCCCTGAGAAACCTCTTTATCAAGGGGTCCTTGAAAAGAGAAGGCCTGCCCTCGAAGTGGTAGCGAGAGCAGATGGCCAAGAGGAAGCATTTGATAGAAGTCAAGCAGAGTCCCGCGTCTGCTAGGGACATCATGAATTCCAGGATCGTCAGGACTGATGCTCGGGATGGAGGGATGTCTTTGTCCTGAAGAAAAGCAAGGAACTTGTCCCATTTGTATTGGTAAGCCTTCTGTGTTGAAGGCTTCTGGGATGCCAAAATTACATCTTTAATGTTGTCTGGTAACGATGTTAAGGTAAGATCCTCCATGCCACCAATGGGAGGGTCTCCATGTTGGGATGAAGAACTAGACTGTTGTGTAGGGACAGTGGGTTGGGACGGAACTCCAGCTAGAGGTAAGTCCCTGGGGAGAGATGCAACAGAGGAGCGAACCAGGACTGCCTTGGCCACCACGGGGTGATCTGGATTGTGTCAGAGTGGTCTGATGTCATCTTTGCCACTCCCTTCGTGATGAGAGGGAAGGGAGGGAACGCATAAAGCAGTCCCTTTGTCCACTTGAGCTGGAAGGCATCTTCTAATGAACCTGGAGCCCAGTTTTGAGAACAAAACGTTAGACTGTGTGTTGAGAGGTGAGGCAAAGAGGTTGATCGTTGGCTGTCCCCACAGTTGGAAAAGAAGGGCAACCATGTCCGGAGGAGACGCCATTCATGGCAAGGATTGGGAGATCTGCTGAGCTGGTCTGCCAGTTTGTTTTCTTCTCCCGGCAGGTGTATGTACTGGAGAAGGATCTTGTGGTTGATGCACCAGTCCCAGATTCTGAGAGTGATGTCCAGCAGGGTCTGGGACTTTGTGCCGCCTTGTTTGTTGAGGTAGTACATGACGGTGGTGTTTGATTTGTCCATCAGTAAGAGAACTACCTTGTCAGAGAGGAGTGATTGAAAGGCTCCGAGTGCTTTCTCCACCACCAGCATCTCCATTACATTGATATGAAGGCAGCCTTCTGTCGTCCACGTGTCCTTGATGGTGAAGTTCAAGGTGTGGGCTCCCAACCTTGAAGAGAGGCATCTGTCGTGAGAGTGATGTCCAGCTGCGGGGGCAAGAAAGGCATCCCGATACACATGTTGTCGGGCTGTAGCCACCACCGTAGTGATCTTTGAACTGGTCTCGGAACGGTGAGCATCCTGGAGGGAGAGTCCCGCACGGGATCGAACACAGAAAGGAACCAGGATTGGAACGGTCTCAAATGGAGTCTCACCCACAGGGTGACAAAGTGGTTGAGGCCAGATGTCCCAGGGCTACCTGAATAAGATGGGCCTGTATGCGTCTTCGTGGAAGACATGCTTGGACCGCTGAGTGAAGGGACTGGAACCTGTCTTGTGGCAGATATGCCATGGAAGTCTTGGAGTTAAGAACTGTCCCAATGAATCTGACTTGTTTGGAAGGAGTCAGATTTGATTTGTCCAAGTTGATCTTGAGACTGAGGGAGTCCAAGAGAGGCAGAGCACAGTGGATGTTCTGAATCTCAGGATGGAATCGTGAAGAGCCAGTCGTCCAGGTAGGGAAAGACTGTGATTCCCTGTTGATGGAGGTAGGAAACTACTGGTGCCATGCATTTTTGTGATCACTCGCGGAGCTGTGGAGAGGTCGAACGGCAAAATTCTGTATTGGAACATTTTGGTCCCGATGGTGAAGGCAAGGAACCTCAGATAGTTTTCTTGAATCGTAATATGAAAGTAGGCATCTTTCAAATCTAGAGTCACGAACCAGGAGTCTTTCTGTAAGAGTGGTAAAATGGACGCAAGAGTTACCATTCTGAAATGGCGATAAACAATAAAGGTGTTTAATTGACGCAAGTCCAAAATGGGTGTAAGACCGGAGTCCCTTTTCGGGATGGTGAAGTATTTGGAAAAAAGCAATATCGAGCCCGAGAGCGGTCTATGGGTTCAATGGCACCTTTTGTCAAGAGTGTACACACTTCATCGAGAAGGGTGTCCGAGGGGACGGTGGAAAGAATAGCTCCAGTGGGTGGGAGCTCTTTGAACTCAAGGGCATAACCCCTATGAACAATGTCTAAGACCCAGGAGTCAGAGGTGATAGAAGCCCAGGTGTTAAAGTATGGCTTTAACCTATCACCGAAGATGGTGATGGAGTGTGCAGGAACACTTCAATATCTTTTCTTGCCTCAAGTGTCCTCCTTTTTATAGCCTTGTTGGTATCTAGGCTGAGAAGGTTGTCGGAAATCAGAAGAGGCAGAAGAAGACTGGGAAGTCTGACGCTGGGCAGGTCTGTCCTAAGCTTGGTATTGACGCTCCTGCTGTTGATACAGCTGGTGTTGGTGTGGAGGATAACAAGGGCGTTGAGAACTGTATCTCTGACGCAGTGACCGTGCTGAGGATGAGGATATGCCATGCTTCTTTGCTGCTGTTTTCATCCTGTAGCAGAAATTAAGCCTTTCATCAGTCTCTTGGTTAAACAACCCAGAGTTGTCAAAGGGCATGTCTTCTATGGCCGATCTGTCCTGTGGAGTGAGGTCAGAGGAAGCCAAGCATAGCGTCTGAGGGTGATAGATCCCGACAAAATCTTGGAGGCACAATCAGTGGAGTGCCTAGCTGAGATAATTTGCTGACCTCCAACCAAGTGAGCTTCATTATGGAGGGCAGTAACCAGTCTCTTCATGTCATCAGGGAGCTCGCTGATGGTCGGGTCCGTCTTCTCCATCAAGAGCTGAATATAGGCTCCAATGCATGTAGCATAATTGGTTATTTTCATGTCCAGAGCTGCAGAGGCATAAAACCTCTTGGTCAAACTGTCTATCTTCTTACTCTCCTTGTCTGTGGGGGAAGAAGATGGATGGGGTGCGAAGGTCGTCTGTGATCCTGCTACAATGGCTGAGTTCTGCTGTTGAAAAAGCCAAGCTGGTCCAGATGGTGTCACCTGATAGAGGTTTTCTGTCTTGCATGACATGGACACAATCGTGGCAGGGGTGCTCCAAGATCTCTTGGCAATCTGCAGGTGCAGAATAACCCATTTGTGTGAATTCACAGATGACCACTCGAAGAAACACTGTTACAGGTGAGCAACCTGTTCAGGTAAGCAGCTCTGTTACAAACAACTGCTATAGAGGACTTTATTAAATGTTCTGCAAGCATGCCTCTGTATGGTTCTGCACAACTTTGTAGAAAATTTCCTTGGTTTATATGAAATTATATCTGGAGTAAGCAGCACTGTAAGACGAATGAGTGAGCTCTGACTTAAACCCAGAGCTGAAGAACCGAAGAACCAAGGAATTGTGCTTTAAACATAGCTAAAGGAACAAACAAGATGGTTCCGCGCAAAGCACTGATGTGACGAAGGTATTTGGCAACTGAGGCGAGGAAAGTCTGAAACTTGGAAGCTGAAGCGGGGTGCCGTCCAGGTGTGACGAACCATGACCGGGAAGAACCTTATCTCCTGAGTCGCCATGATGAGGAACTGACAGGACAATGGAGAACTTTGAACAGAACGAGTTGCTTTGAACACGGACTGATCTGAACAACCTGTCTGTCCTCCCAAATAGAGGAAGTTGAGTAATGGGCTGCAATATTGCAAGACTTCAGCAGCCAAAAGCCAGAGAGAAGAAAAAGTATAAAGACCCTGGACTTTCATCTCCATTTTGTTGGCATCTACCGCGGCAATGGTGTCATCCCCAGCCTTCGAGAACAACTGATCAATGTTCGGCGGAAGGAAAGTGTGTGTAAGTATTGTATGAATGTGTGAGTGAAAGAGCTCTTGATAATCAATGTTTGTGTTACTTGTGTGATTCAATAAATGTTACATGCATGGTGTTTAAAACCAAATTTGGTGTCTCAATGTCTTTCTCAGCCTTGCTGTGAATAGGTCCACGGAGGGAGAGGTTCTCATCACACGCTCTCAGGATAAACAGGTTGCCCTTACAATCTTGGGCATAACAGCACTACCAGAAGAGAAAATATATTGTGTAGCAATTAGGAGAACATGAATGTTTTGAAGGAACAGAAGACACATAACCTTTATATCCCCCCCCCTTACCTTTCATTCTAAAAATAACTACAACTACCTTAGTTTTTCTAAGAACAATGGTTTCCAGATGAGAGTTCATGACATGGTGAGCCATGGTCACAAGCATATTTCTACATGGTATCACTAACGCAAGGTGTGTGTGACTGGAATATTGGCATGTTGTAAGCCACAAATCTGGAAGTAACAGAAGTACTTGCCCATGTTAAGAAACACTCACAGGATACTTTATGGCAGTGATGGTGAACCTTTTACAGACCGAGTGCTCAAACTGCAACCCAGACCCTACTTATTTATCGCAAAGTGCCACGTCACTCTGGCTTTCTAGTAAGAAACTCTGGCAAACTCTGTGCTAGGGCGACAGCATGTGTGCCCACTGAGAGGGCTCTGAGTGCCACCTCTGGCACGCATGCCATAGGTTCACTATCACTGCTTTATGGGATGCAATATTCAGGCTAAAAACCACTGCTGCATGTGTGTATGTGTATCTGCAGGTTGCCTGTCAATTTATGGTGACCTCATGAAGTTCATAGGGTTTTCTCAGGTAAAAACTAATCAGAGGTGGTTTTGCCAGTTTCTTCTGCTGAAATATAGCCTACAGCAGCTGATATTCATTGGTGTTTTCCTATCCTAAGCAGGGCTTATCCTGCTTAACTTCCAAGACAACAGGATCTGGTGCCTTTAGGGCATTTAAGCCCAATTCTACTGTCATGAAAACAATAAGAAATCAAAGAACCATAGAATTATAAAATGTTGGAAGTGGAAGGAACCACATGGGACATCTAGTTTAGCAAAAAGATTAATCAATCATAGTGGCAAGGAGTTAGTTAGCTGGGTATTTCCATGCATTTTTGGGGCTATATGAATTCCTAGTTATTTATATTTTAAAAGAAATTTCTCCAACCAACATACAGATGACAAACGGGGGGGAGGGGGAACCATGGCACATGACAAGGATGAGATATTTGCCAATAGTTCAGGTACATGCTATAAACACATGAATGCCAAGGAAAGAAATTTCTATGTGGACTTCAAACCTGCACGGTGTTTGTTGTAATGCTTGAAAAAGTTACTGTTTAGAACTAGAACTCCCAGATTCCCTCAGCCTCAAACAGATGGACATGCTGACTATGGGATTCGGGGGGGTGGGGTGGGTGGGTGTATTCCCTCCAAAAGATATAGGTTTTCCCAGCTCTGGTTTTATGTAATATCTGATACTGTGAATTAATGCCTTTTTTTGTTTTTCTTTGTTTGTTTTTGTTGTAAATGCAGCTGATGCATGAATATGAGTGGAGAGCCAACCTGACTGTGTGGAAATAGATGGTGGGGGCAAGAATGTACTTAGGGAGCATCCAGACTGATTAAAAAGTCTCTGGTTTTGTTTCTGTTCCTTCTGATTTTATACTGGGTTAATAAAATAAATAAAATTTTTATTTCTATCCCTCTTTTTACCAAGCAATCGAAATAAACCAACCCTCAGGAGCTGGTATAAGGAATCCCTGATTGTACAGGACTAGACAGAAAATATTTTGGGATGAACAAAATTTTGGAACAGAAATAAAATTTGGGACTTTCCTTCTTTTTAATAATTTTGGATCCTGTCTCCTATGCCCACAACACATGCCCTGCCCTGTTTTCCAGAGAAATTACCTTTCTTGTTTATTGCTGTCACATCACAATGGTACATTTTTGCATCAATAGCATCCAGCCTTGCTTTCCTATTCACCCCACCAAGGACACACCATTTGCCTTTTCCACTCCCCGGCCCCTGCCCACAACCCACCCACCCTGGAAACCATCTGGTTCCCTGGTTCAATGTGGCAAATTTCTTCCTTGCAATTCACTTCCAACCAAAAACAAAACACAAGACCCCAAACACCCTTTGCAGAAGTCTAGCTGTAGAGAGCTCCAAGTAGCATATGGAAATCCTATCTCATGAGAATATGACACCAGGACTCCTTTATAAACCCAGCCCTTAATCAGATTCGCAGCCCATCCCTCCAAAGTGTATTATGAACTCAGAAATCCTCTGTGATGACTGAACAAAGACCCACTCCCTTCCCAAGGGATGGGCGTAGGGAACAGCAGGAGCACACCTTCAGCTTTGAAGCAATAAATAGGAGGAGCCAGGAGGGGAAGGGTTATGAAACTGGATAAGGATTTAGTTTGCAAGGGAGAGATTAAAGATTGACAAAACCAGTCTAGTCTATTACACATCTTCTAAGTGGGCCAAACGAAACACCTGCCTTACTTTGCCCTAACCCTGCTCCTTTAGCTTTGGGAATTTACTTGTCATGTCTGCCACCTCCTGTTCATATTTCCCATCAGCAATCCTTCCTTTTTAACATATGTCTGTTGCGGCATTCTTTTCCCCATAAGGGATCTTGTGCATCCTTTCTGACAAATAAATAGAATGGAATGACATCACATCGCCGAGTTGCTACTTTTTTTTCTGGATTGTGGAGGTGTAATTCTAAATACAGTAGAAGAAAGTCCGGTGTGAAGTAGGTTTAATTGTGCTCCACATTTTGGTAAGTGTTTGGTCTGCACAGGTGTTCTACTCTGATTACAAGATTACAAAGATCAAGTCCAAGCCTGCAAAATATGGAACCTGTCAAACATGGCCCAACATGTCATATATCAATTATATAATAATCAAACCTTCCAAGTGTTTGATTTCTTTGTGTTTCAAGAATAATTTATCCATCTTCTGTTGAGCCACCATACATGGTGAGTGGGCTTTATCCATAATTTCAGTTCATACATGAGGATTTGACACAGCTCTTGAACTTCTGCAAACCCCTTTTCACTTGCTGCCCCTCACTCCTGGAACCTTCTTCCCCCACGAGACACAAGGGCCATCACTTCTTTAACCAGCTTCAAAACAGAGTTGAAGACCATCCTGTTCAGAGAAGCTTTCCCAGGCATTGTGTGATTATCACTTGCTATTTGATGTTCTTTTTGTTGCCTGTTTTGTTGAACTATTTCTTATATTGTTACATATTTTATATGTATTATCCTACTATTTCTTAGATTGTACGCCATAGGCAGGTTTACTCTTATATATTAATTTTTTTATGTATAGCGCTGTGCAAATCTAGAGTGCTATAATAATAATAATAATAATAATAATAATAATAGAGGCCTCTCCCTAGAATGCACTTAGCACTACATGTAATTAGCTGACATGTCTGTAACAGTTTAATCTTTGTAATTTATTCTCCAATTGATAGTTGCAATCCTATGTATACTTGTAGGAAGAAAATAGCAACTAAATGAGGGACCGAGGCAAACTGACAGGAAAATAATTGTTAAACAGAGTTCAGTTGCACTTGTGTCCTACTGACAAGTTTCCCATGAGCAACACACTTACTCTGTGGACAGAGTATTGGACTAGAGAGGACTTTGACCTGATCCAGCATGGGTATTCTTACACCATTGAACTCAGTGAGGGTTATTTCCAAATAAATACGCATTGAATCGAACTGAGAGTGCTCTTGCAGCAAACACATTTGTAAAGTATTTGCCTCTTAGTTTAAGAGTAATGCAGTTGATGCTGGATATTCTGTAATCTCCAACTGTCCTGGTTTGGTAAGGACAGTCCTGATTAATCCTCTGGCTTTCCACTTTTCCAGCTGCTTCTAAAATGTCCCAGTTTCTCTCTCCTCCTACTTTATCCCTTTGTTCTATGCTTACTTCAGTTGCTGCCATCTGAGATCAAAGTGCAAAAATATTTTGTACTCAGTTAACACAGCAGAGGAAAGAAGGAGAGGAAGATGGAGTCTTGACTTTTTCAGTAGGCTTGGGAAAAAGCAAACTGCCGCAGCCTCTCCAAGAAAATGTGCTCTTCCTCATTTTTGCCATCTTAATTGCAGCCCGCTGCTACTTGGCCACACCTTTGCTGGTTTAAATCTGAAATTTTAGAGGGAATGATATTCAGATATATTTTCCGGTGAAGACTGAGATTCAGATGCTCTAATACATGAGATGGTTGGTGTAAATGAATATCTGCATGCATGCACACCCATGTCCTCTTTGTGGTAACTAAGGGGCTGAACAGATTGATCCTAAGGGGCAGCCTGCACCCGCCTTTTTTGTCATTGGATCGGAGCTGCAGCAATTACACACTGCAGTCCCAATCTAGCATTTCCACGGCACAAAAAGGAGCTGCAAAAAAGCAGCTCCTTTTTGTGCCATGGAAAGGGTGTTTTAGTTGCTGCGGCGGCGGCAGCTTTTCATTGTTTCTTCAGCACAGCACAAGACATGGCATGATGCTGCCTGCTGTCTAGTCAGTTGGGCAGCGTGGGAGCAGCATGGGGCTGGTGTCAGTGTGGCCGGTATGCGTATGCATGCCCCCACTCCGCCCCAAGGTTGGCTCTTTATGCTGGTCTGTTGAGGCTCTAAGCTGCTGTACAAATCTACCTGACTCAAAAATTGTCTTTGTCACTTTTACTTCATGCAAAGGGATCATATAGCAGTTTGAGACTATCTGAAAGAGGTTGTATCATAAGCTTTCAAAACCTTGGTCATGCTTCAGAGGAAGTAGACAAGTCTACAAAAGCTTGTGTTACAACTTCTTTCACACAATTAGGCCCTTATTGTATAAGGAAAGGGAGACAACAGTCAGCAAGAGAGAAGTGGCTTTCTCTTTGCCTCTCCACATGCTGTTGTAGCACTTTTGTTCTCCTTCCAGAGGAAGTTGGTTGTAAAAGCATACCTTTTGCCAAATGGATTTTTTCAGGGCAACAAAAGACATGCTTTTACAACTGTCTACCTCAGGAAGAGAACTGAAGTGCTTCAGCAACATGCAAAGAAGCAAGGAGAAAGCTGCTTCTCTCTCATGGCCTCTCGGCTTTCTTTTGTCATGTGATAAGGCTTCTAGTCTCAAAGGTGCTACAAGATCTCTTTGCCTATTGATATTTCAAACTAACATGGCTTTATCTCTGACTTTTACTGCAGTCAAGAGTCTGTTGTTTCCCTTCTTAACAACAGCTTCCACCTCTACCTATCATAGCAGGGATGAGGAATAAGTCTCAGCATCCCTCCCCATTATGTAGACTAAGGCTGATGGGAATTGCAGTGCAACCAAAAATGAAAGACCATACACTCACTACTTCTGCTTTATAGTGTACATGTAATACTCCAGAGGGCAGAGAGGATTAAAATAAGCTTTCAAAGTGAATGCTAGATTTTTTTTCTAGCACAGCCTGGTGTGTGTGCGTGGCACGCGCAAGTGCATAAGCAAGAGAGAACACATTTGTGCAATAGTTATATGAGTTGGATAACATGCTCCCTCAGATTATTCAAAACAAAAAAAATTGCTAGTGGCTGAATATCATCAAGGCACAAGTGCTGTAGTAGTTGTGCCTCCCTCTCATACATCAAAGAATGGAAATGCTCCAAGTGATTGTGGAACCCTAGGCCAAATGCTAAGGAGGGGCAAGGAGGAGCTCTTTAGTAGGTGTTCCTCTCTATGTGCTCTTCTGGGAATTACTGAAATCTATAATCAAATCTGACTCTTCACCTCAATTCCTCACACTGGCTGGCAGGATACTCAAAATGGAGCAATTGTGAAACACCAACTCTAATCTGATGGGTTGCTGAAATATGGGTGGCTCTTGTGAGGGTGGAAGAGATGACTAATTGGGGAAGACACAGCTATGACTATAGAACCAGAATGCTTAGGATCATATGAACACTTACTTAAGAGTAAGCCCCATTCAGCTCAGTGGTGGTACTTCTGGACAGACATGGTTAAATTTATTTATTTATTTGATTTATATCCCACCTTGGATCCATACAGGATCCAAGGCTGTTTCAGTTCTTCATCCTTTGAATGCGATAGGTTGCTCACAATAAATGAGCACTATTTCATGTTCAAAAACAAACAAGGTATAATATAGTTTAATATAATAGAATTATAAATAGCAATAGCAATAGCAAGTACATTTCTATACCACTTATCAGTGCGCTTAAGCACTCCCTAAGCAGTTTACAAATTGTAAACTAATTGCCCCCAACAATCTGGGCACGAATTTTAGCAACCTCAGAAGGATGCAAGCCTGAGTCGAGCTTGAGCCCTTTTGCTGGTATTGAACCTTGCGGTTTGTGAGTGAGTAGCTGTAGTACAAGCATTTAACCACTGTGCCACCAGGGCTCCTGGTGCATATAATATAACATTAAGGAGAATGCTGCATATAATATAACATTATATATAGATAAGTGGGCCTTTCTGTTTAAGCAAGTTTTCAATGTGTTATTGCTCATGGGTATGTGTGCTTTACTTTTAATTTTAGAATGCCTTTTAATCATTTTATAATCTTTTAATGTGATGATTTTTTAACTTTAAAAGTATAGTTAGCTTTTGATTGATTTGTCTTGTGAGCCATCCTGGAGGATGCTCCAGAAGAAAAGCAATAAATAAATAAATAACATTTATTTATTTACACCTATATACTACCTTTCTATAAAACGAGAGTGGAAAAAACCTCTTTCAGCTCTAGTACTGAATTCAGTTTCAACAAAATTATCAGGCCTTATTGCATGGCTCAAAAGGCATATTTTATGCCAATGTATTTTGCTTAAAGCTCTTATTTCCAATAAAACTAGTGCGTTATAGTGGTTTGATTGTTGTACTATGACTCTGGAGACTAGGGTTTGATTCCCCACCTGGCCATCGAAACCCACTGGGTGACTTTGGACAGGTCATACACTCTCAGCCCCAGAAAACCTCATGATAGGTAGTCATAATAAATCAGAAGTGACTTGAAGGCACAAAACAACAGCTGCAAAACTCAGGTTTCCATAGGATGGAACCATGGCAGTTAAAGTGGAACTTTCGATACCATCGACCATGGTATCCTTCTGGAATGCCTGAGGGAGCTAGGTATCGGGGGCACTGTGCTCCAGTGGTTCCGTTCCTATCTCTCGGGCAGATTCCAGATGGTGAGGCTGGAGAACAGCTGCTCTCGTAAAAAAGAGCTGACATCTGGCGACCTTGAGGGTGCCTTTCTATCCTCCACACTATTTAATATTTACATGAAGCCTCTGGGAGAGATCATCCGGAGACATGGAGCATGGTGTTATCAATATGCCGATGACACCCAGATCTATCTCTCTATGTCTCCGACTGATACAGTGACTAAGGATGGTATCTGTCCTCTGGATGCCTGCCTAGAGTCAGTAATGGGCTGGATGAGGGAAAACAAACTCAAGCTGAATCCAGAGAAAATGGAGGTACTCGTGATAGGTACCCAAGGTCCAGGGTTGGAGATTTGTCAACCTGTCTTGGACGGGGGTCACACATCCCCTAAAGGGCGAAGTTCGCAGTTTGGGGGTATTTCTGCATCCATCTCTACAGTTATCATCTCAAGTAGATGTGATGGCCAGAAGTACCTGGTATCAACTTCAGTTGATACGCCAACTGGACCCTACCTGGACCAAAAGGACCTTGAAGCAGTGGTACTTGCACTGGTAATCTCTTGTCTTGATTTCTATAATGCACTTTACATGGGGCTACCTTTGTACCAGGTTTGGAAACTTCAACTGGTGCAAAATGCAGCAGCCAGACCGGTCACCAGAAAACCTAGGTCAGACCACATAACACCAGTACTAAAATCGCTTCACTGGCTGCCGATTAGATTCCGGGCCCAGTACAAAAGTGTTGATTATTATCTTTAAAGCCTTATATGGCTTGGGCCCGAGTTACTTGAGGGAACGCCTCTCTCTACACAATCCGCCCCGCACTCTTAGAACATCTGGGAAGAATTTACTAGATTATCCAAAGGTCAGATTAACAACTACTTCCCATAGAGCATATACAGCCATGGGCCCCATGCTATGGAACAACCTGCTGGAAGAGATCCATTTTACTACCACCTTAGATGCCTTCAAGAAGGCATTAAAGATGGATCTCTTCTGGCAAGCATACCCACCTGACCTTCTGTAAAGAAGTGAAGAAAATCCCACTTCTGGTCGTAATAGAATATTTGAAATAATTTTTTATTGTTTTTATTGTTGTAATTTTTAGACAATTTACAGTTTTTATAATATGTATCTTAGATAATATTGTCATTATAAGGCAATTTAATGGTTGTAATCCCACTTCGATCCATTGGGAGAGGTGGAAAAATACAAATAAAATTTATTATTATTATTAATTATTAGTGCTATAACTGTGTAATGGGAAAGAGCCAGGTGCATGGATGTATCTTAGGAGAGGGAGGGATGAAGGCATTGTTCCCCAGAGAAGAACTCTGTCCTCCAAAATTACAGTTTCCTTCAGTTCCCAAATGTATAGTATTGAATATCCATACATACCATATATACTCGACTATAAGACGACCTCATGTATAAGTCGAAGGCAGGTTTTGGGGCCAAAATTATGGATTTTGATATGACCCATGGCTAAGTTGACAATAAGACTTAAGGGCATGTAACAAAGGATTTAAAGGAAAGGAAAACAAAGAATTTACAAAATTCCAGCAGGCATAACTGTATGTGATCACACTAAAGACTAAATAGATAGAGAGTACAAAGAAGGCAGTGCTTCCAGGAGAGATTACACTCTTGACTTTTACCAGGGGACAGTTCCTTTTTTAATAAGAGTTAAAATACAGTATTTACATTGACCCATAGATAAGTCAACTCAGGTTTTTTGGGTCACTTTTTTGCCTAAAATTTCTAGACTTACACATGAGTATATACAGTAATTAGATATATGCATTTGCTTTGGATGACTAGAATAGAATCAGTGGATGAATTGGATTTGCCTAGGTGTTGACTCATCACTCAAAGTCTATTACCTGACGTTGGACAAGTCACATGCTCTCAGCCTCAAGGGAAGATAATGGCAAACCACCTCTGAACAAATATTGCTAAGAAAACCCCATGATAGGGTCACCATAAGTCTGAAATGACTTGAAGGCACACAACACACACACACACACACACACACACACACACACACACACACACACACAC